>NC_041345.1:9291997-9374497 GCF_004354835.1 Perca flavescens | reverse complement strand
CACACACACACACACACACACACACACACACACACACACACACACACACACACACACACACACACACACACACACACCATCCCATTGTTTAAGTAGTGCAATGCTGACCACTATAGTTGTGGTTGTATAAAGATGTCAAACACACTTACTTTGAGTAGATTCTGGGATGTCTGCTGTAATGTGGTAGCAAATCCAAAATATAAAGGAGTGAGAATGGATGGGATAGGGAGTCAGGATCAAGATGGATAAAAAAAGAGTGTATTAAAAGAACACGAAACAGAGACGGAATATATCATAAAGGAGAGAAACTGATGGCAGACAAAAGGCTCTAATAAAAAGTGACTGGAGCACCAGTGTTAGCTGAGAAGATGAAAATATGCTGCATCAAAGGTGTACCAATGAACAGAAGAGGTTAAGAATGAGGTTAACGAACACACACGTCCATTAAACAAATGCAAATAAAGTGCATTGCATGAGGACAGTATATATATATATGAAACTGAACATGCACTTGGAGCTGTTACGTGTACAGGTGAATAATTAGAGTTAGAGAATGATACTAGGATAAGTGATGAAGTAAATGTTATCGTTAAGGTTAAGGTTAAAAGGAGCCATCTCCACCAGTTAATGAAAGGATATGGACTGGAGACCATACGGATGCACCAGTTGCGAGGACAGGTGGTTTGCTTTAGGCAGAAGAAGACCACAGGTGCCAGCTCTGGGTAGGGCAACACAAGAGTGCTTAGGTCACTGCCGATACTGACGTCATCACCTGAACCCACTTCCTCAATGATGTCATCAGCCTGCGCCAAGCCGTATTCCTCACTCTGCCCTGGCCCTGCTGAGGAAATGCTCCCCAGCGGCACAGGACACTCCTCGCTCGTCATGGCAACCAAGCCGAGATCTGAAAGACAACGCAAGTTGACACTGGGATAAGAGGTATGAAATAATGATCACATTGTTTGATACACCACCGATTTCCATGAGACTTTAGATAACAAAAAAATTGACTGCTTGGATTTAATTACCATGCAGTACTGTATGCACTGCAGCAAATTTATTGCAATTAAAATGGTTTATTTCACCATGGTTTGACTGGACAAGCAGGCTTTTGGCTATGCAGTCACACAGACCACTTGATCACCCCCCCATGTCATAACATCACCTCACAACTCACAGATATTTAATAATTGTTGTTTTCCGGCCAGAAAGGACCATTAGTCTCTCGCTGTCTCTTAGCCCTGCATAAGCAAATGCTCTTATCGTAAACTTGCTTGTCTGCATAACGGAACACATTGCTTACTGATAACAATCACCTCTCGCAATCAAACACACACAGAGGGCTATGGCAGAAATACTAAATCAATGTCAACAGTCATTGCACATTCATTGACAATTAATTTAGACCCATCACAGTGCTGTGGGAGAGGAAATGGCTTTCCATCTCTTACCACTTAGCTCATGAATGTATTCACTTTGATCTGTGTATATAGATCAGCATGCATATACATAGACACACAAAATGTGTACGTGTTTTTGCATGATCAAATGTTTAATTTGAACACATGCCTGTTTATTAAAACATTAGATACAACAGATAACACAATGCTGCATATAATTTGACTTTCAGTGCATCGGCTCATGTAAAAAATAATTTAAATTAAAAAAAAAGCCAAATACTGGAGTTTCAATTTATAAAGAAGTGGTGTCATGAGTTCACATGTTGTTTCAAGGATTCAAAGGCAAACAGAGGACTAATATTAGAAGAAGAAAAAAAAGAGCAATGACACATAAAATGACATTCGGCAAGTCAACCATTACCAGCCAGAGTGAATGTATAATAACATACTGGACTTTGTAGTCCTCTTGCTTTTAACTGGCAGCCAAAGGAGGCAGCCAGCAAGAGGCGAGGAGAGAGCCTGGACATATGCACATTCTTTTACACACACACACACACACACACACACACACACACACACACACACACACACACACACACACACACACACACACACACACTGAAGTAAAATTAGGTGTAATGTTTTTTGGATCAACATTAGCATCTGTGATATTTGCATGTCTGTGCTACAAACACAAGCAGAAAACTACAAACATGCATGCGTAGGTGTGGATTCCTTTATGTGTGTGTGTTTGTGCATGACTAAATGTGTTTGCTTGCACTAAATCCTACCGTAGGATTAAGTGCTAGTGGGAGAGCAGACTTTGTTTTTATAGGGTAATGATATTAAAGGCTATTCATTACAAGCTAAGAATATAGGACAATGGTGATTTAGTACCCGGTATCTCTCACAGCTCCGGAGCTAATACTCTGACCAGATGTTAAAACCAGGTGGAGATATCAAAACATTAGAAAGCGGAAAGTCACCCACCACATACAGCGGTACACTGATACTCTCTCTCTGCCTCGTAATTATCTATTAGTATACCTACTGTATGTATCCATTTATTACCCCATTACATTCACATGCATATTGTTTTGGCCTTTCCAAAAATGGCTTTTTGAGTTAGCTTCACCATGGTAACAGCTGCTTCCAGTGAAGGCAGGGATTTTATTCTTACTCTGCAGTGTTTTATTTCCCGTGACAAAGCTTCTTAGGCTACGTTCAGATGGCAGGCAAATTTGATTTGTTTCTGAAATCAGATCAGAACTCAGATCAAACAATCGCACCGTTTGAAGGACTTTTGTTCTGCTCTATAGCGCTCTGCTCGTAGCAACATTTATTCTGCTCAGCACTTCCGTCACCCTGGATTTGTCGTTGTGTGTCGTGTTGCGAGTAATGTTATGCTATTTCGTTGATTTACCATTTTAGCTAAATGCTCGTAGTGAATTTAAGCTGGGCTTTTGTTGTAAAGGTAAAAATGGAGGAGTAAAGCTGCGCTGCCGTTGACAATCCATCCATCCATCCATCTTCGTCCGCTTATCCGGTGTCGGGTCGCGGGGGGAGCAGCTCCAGCAGGGGACCCCAAACTTCCCTTTCCCGAGCAACATTAACCAGCTCCGACTGGGGATCCGGCGTTCCCAGGCCAGGTTGGAGATATAATCCTTCCACCTAGTCCTGGGTCTTCCCCGAGGCCTCCTCCCAGCTGGACGTGCCTGGAACACCTCCCTAGGGAGGTGCCCAGGGGGCATCCTTACCAGATGCCTGAACCACCTCAACTGGCTCCTTTCGACGCAAAGGAGCAGCGGCTCTACTCCGCGCTCCTCACGGATGACTGAGCTTCACACCCTATCTCTAAGGGAGACGCCAGCCACCCTCTTGAGGAAACCCATTTCGGCCGCTTGTACCCTGGATCTCGTTCTTTCGGTCATGACCCAGCCTTCATGACCATAGGTGAGGGTAGGAATGAAAACTGACCGGTAGATCGAGAGCTTTGCCTTCTGGCTCAGTTCGTCACAATGGTGCGATAGATTGAATGTAATACCGCACCCGCTGCGCCGATTCTCCGACCAATCTCCCGCTCCATTGTCCCCTCACTCGCGAACAAAACCCCAAGGTACTTGAACTCCTTCACTTTGCAAGAGTGAAGATCTGGTCCGTTGTTCCACGACCAGGACAGAATCCGCATTGTTCCTCCTCAACCCGAGGTTTGACTATCGGCCGAAACCTCCTTTCCAGCACCTTGGAGTAGACTTTACCAGGGAGGCTGAGAAGTGTGATACCCCTGTAATTGGCACACACCCTCTGGTCCCCCTTTTTAAAAAAGGGAACCACCACCCCGGTCTGCTACTCCTTGGGCACCGTCCCAGACTTCCACGCAATGTTGAAGAGTCGTGTCAACCAGGACAGCCCCTCCACACCCAGAGCCTTGAGCATTTCTGGACGGATCTCATCAATCTCCGGGGCTTTGCCACTGTGGAGTTGTTTGACTACATCAGTGACTTCCGCCTGGGAAATCAACGACAATCCCCCGTTATCCTCCAGCTCTGCCTCTAACATAGAGGGCGTATTAGTCGGATTCAGGAGTTCCTCAAAGTGCTCCTTCCACCGCCCTATTACCTCCTCAGTTGAGGTCAACAGTGTCCCATCCTTACTGTACACAGCTTGGATGGTTCCCCGCTTCCCCCTCCTGAGGTGCCGAACCGTTTTCCAGAAGCACTTTGGTGCTTACCGAAAGTCCTTCTCCATGTCTTCTCCAAACTTCTCCCACACCCGCTGCTTTGCCTCTTTCACGGCAGAGGCTGCAGCCCTTCGGGCCCTTCGGTACCCTGCAACTGCCTCCGGAGTCCTCTGGGATAACTTATCCCGGAAAGACTCCTTCTTCAGTCGGACGGCTTCCCTGACCACCGGTGTCCACCACGGTGTTCGTGGGTTACCGCCCCTTGAGGCACCTAAGACCCTAAGACCACAGCTCCTCGCCGCAGAACATTGTCCACTCGGGTTCAATGCCCCCAGCCTCCACAGGGATGCACGAAAAGCTCCGCCGGAGGTGTGAGTTGAAAGTCTGTCGGACAGGGGCCTCCTCCAGACGTTCCCAATTTACCCGCACTACACGTTTGGGCTTACCAGGTCTGTCCAGAGTCTTCCCCCACCCCCTGACCCAACTCACCACCAGATGGTGATCGGTTGACACCTCTGCCCCTCTCTTCACCCGAGTGCCCAAAACATACGGCCTCAGATCAGATGAAAAAATTATAAAATCGATCATTGACCTTCGGCCTAGGGTGCTCTGGTACCAGGTACACTTATGAGCATCCCTATGTATGTGGATTCTGTGTACGACTATTTTACTGTCTATGGTGTGTCTGTAGCGAAGACAGTGAAAAATAAGCCATTAGCCTTAAATTTGTTGTTAAACTATAGCTGCTACAATATTCCTGCATGCTGGGACAGATTCCCCTAAATGTGTTTTTTGTGATGACGACTGATGATGAATGCATTCGTTTGACACAGAGAAACTGAGATAGAGAGAGAGAGAGAGAGAGAGAGAGAGAGAGTCAGAGAGAGAGACTACCCACAAGGCCCCCACTGCTGTGTCAGCACCGACACACAAACACATTCACACTTCCTCAACATCCACACTCTCACACATTAACACCCTTAATTGGGGTAGTGAATATACAGTCACCCGTTTAGCTGCACTATGAGCTAAAGGCTGCGATAAGCCATTGAAAAACTTGCTTTCCCCCTCCCTCACAGTCACTGCGACAGTCTGAGGCAGACACAGGAAGAGGCTCAAGGAAAACAACAGCGAAAAACATACAGTGAATCCATGAGGGGTTTGGGCAACACATTCTTCATTTCAATCATTTCATACTGCCAATTTGAATATACTGTAAAAAAAAAAAAAAGCAGAGAAAAGCTATGTTTTTAGTCCTGGCTGGCTGTTTCCACAGAGATCAAAAATCTGATGTATGATACCCAAGGGATACAAGTAATTACTAAAACTCTCAGTGAGTCATTGAACGAGCTCAAAAGTTAAGGCTCAAGATATGGAATTGAAGGCTTAAAACAAGAAACTATGTGCGCTTCCAAATCTCTGCTTGATGCCTGTGAGCTATACATGTTCAGTATTATATAAAGTGTTTTTTATTAAAGAAGAATGTTTGTTGTGTTGTTCCTTAAATGTGCTCTAAGCATTGTTGGGTGACATCACTTCTTGTTGATGTTCGAAGTATTGTCAAACAAAACGGAGGCTAGCTCGCCCCTCCCACCTCCTCATCCCGTCCCCTCCCCCTCCCTTCCGCGCACTAAGCCCCCAACCCTAAATCCTTCTTGTCAGGTATAGGCTGGAATGCTGGAACGCTGTTTGTTATGTTTCGTGGTGCAGGTTGCCGCAGTTTGTTTTAGTTGCCGTTTGTGGAGCCTGGGCTGTCTAGAACGCTTTTTTTTTTTTTTTTTTTTTACAGGGTGTTCAGGGGACACGCAGCTAGCGGATAGTGAGGAGCTGTTTGCTGTATATGACAAAAACTGTTGTAGCCTAAAAAACGTGTGACATCGCTTATATTAATTAATTAATGAATCTACTCACATACATACCTGGACACTCTAACTACTCTTAACTGTTAATTTATGCTAAATGTCATTTATTTATTAACTGTATAATAACACAATACCATACACAGTCCTTTATATATATATATATTGTTTACTGTTTGTTTATTTTTTTGTAAAAATATTTAGCTAAAAGTTTATTGTTATTGTTATTCTATATTTTTTCTATACTGGGTTTTTTTATACCTCTTTATTTAAAGAGTGTTTTGTAAGCTGCTAAAATCTGCTGCTGGAAATCCAATTTCCTTGCGGGAGTCATCCCAAAAGGATCAATAAAGAGAAGTCTAAGTCTAAGTCTAAGTCTTAGAGCACCTTTAAAGCTAAAATCTGTCCTTGCTGCAACAAGGAGAAACAACATCTCTATGTCTATGGGCCATTGTAGTGCATCTGTGAAGCTGCCTCTCCTTGTCATAGTTAAAATATCACTGGCTGACCCGGTGAAATGAACATATCACTGAACTGATGAACTTAGGCAGTATTGATATGAGCAAGATACCTTAACTAGAATGCCTTAATTTGTACAGTGTTAGGCGCAAAACATCATGGTGATGCAGGTTTCTTTTCTACTTCCCATTGCGCTATGCATAGGACTAATATTGCTTTTCAAGGAAGCCTAAATCTACTTTGAAAAGAACCAATACCAAATTTGACATATCGTAGGACATAATACTAGGGCTGGGTACCAAATTCAATACTTTTTAGGCACCGACTGAATTGCCTAATTGAGTATTGAAAAATGCCTCGTCATTCAATACCCAATTGTAATACCTAAGGAGTAAATCTCATCAGAGTGAGTGAGCCAATAAGCATGCAGCATGCTTCTACCAAGAGCTAATAATGCTGGTGATTGGCTGTCACGTTTCACGTTGTAGAGACACACAGGAAAAACCTCTCTGTTTTATAAAATTGGTATCAAAAAAAGTATTGTTTAGGAACCGGTATCAAAGTCCCGGTATTGGTATTACCGTAACCGTTTTGACAGCAGTGTGTTAGCATTTGAACAAAGTGCTGTAAATCTACAGTGTTGTGCATGTTGTGGTTAAAGTCATGGGATAAGTGTGTAGAGTTTTGAAAACTGTGTTCAGGCAGTGAAAAACGAACTAGAGTTTGGTCCACATGAACTGCTGCTGTGCAGACTGTAGTTAGGAATTTTGCACATGTGGCTCCAGTTGTGCCCACTGTCGTTTAGCAATTGAAAAAAAACTGTAGTACCGGTGACTATAAATAAAATTGAATTGAAATTGAATTGTGTGTCAGGTGATCTGAGACAATGCTAAGCCCAGCATAGCACTGACAGCCAGGGATCTGACTGTCACACCAACTTAACACTGCACCCGGTTTAAACGTCTCTTAAATTCTTTCTCTCACTGTGTTAAAACCCAGTCGAGGAAGCTTAATATCATGACTTGAGAAAAAACACACATCAGCTGTGTGTGACTGGGCTGAAAAATGAGCAAGAACATTGAGCATATGAGAAAACACTGGGCAGATCCCTGATGATTTATACCGTCCCAGATGGATGTGTGTGTGTGTGTGTGTGTGTGTGTGTGTCTCAGAAGAAACATGCACCGTTGGACTATTAAGACACAGACAGTTGCTAATGCTGTTATAATCACCCTTTTGAGAACACAACTTAGACTACTATACAAACCCCATGCACAAACACTGCACACACATTCCCTCACAACATACACACTCCCTGTCTCGTCAGCTTTGTCAGCCAATGCTTCATCCAGTGACCTGAGACAAACCAGTTTTGACACCTATGGCTGAGTGATCAAAATGACACATCACCTTGTTATTTAGACTATCGATATTTTCAATGAGAGTATAATGTATTTAGAAAGCAGCCAGTGACAGGAGAGTTGCCGCTGAATAAGATGGCTGGCTTTTTGAACGAACTATAAAATAGCATTGTAAAATCTGATAAATGTGACTTGCATAATGGAGAAGAACATAAGGTGTCTAGTTTAGTGCCATAGTAATATTTAAATATGTCAACATAAATAGACTTTGGAGTTTGATGCAACATGTTTACTGCACGTTCTGTTGCTGTTGGAGTTTATTTTTCACTTTTAGTACTGTTTTCCTTTCAGTTGTGCCACTTTCTACATTACACCAGCCTGGCTTTATGTCTGGACAACACAAAATAAGGACCCTTGTGTTTTACTTTGATCCTTAAGACATCAAAAGGAGGAAGAAAACACTAAATAACTGTCTGGCTCAGCCATTGCTGTTGGAGCAGAGCACCTAGAATATTTACCTTAGAAAAGGAGGCAGTGAGCATGCTGCATCAACACTATCTGTGACAGGCTGTCACAGGGCAGTGTGCATGGGATTCAGTCATCCTTCATGTTATGTCTGATTTTAGTTACAGTCAGAGTGCATAGGGTCCCAAGCACAGACATCATCTCAGTGTCAATTTGCTGGTGAATTTGAGATGACTTATGAGAAGATCAATTAAAGCTATAGTGCGTAGTTTCTGTCTCCCCCATGAGAAATTCTAAGTAATGATAGCAAAACTGGCGCATCCACATGATACAAGCCTTCAGTGATTGCACACCCCCCACCCCTCCTCCACACAGTTGTAGCCAAGGAGGACATGGAGGATTAAAAAAACATGATGGACTCTTCAGATGAGGTAATTATCTTCACTCGAGTTTCTGCATGGGAAAGTGGCCAGACGCCACAATCTTCTGAACATAGCCATACTGAGAAATACAGAGAGAGTTGTGTGGAGCTGATGGTCTTAATTAGCTTTGTAGCAACTCATTTGGCAATGGCATGAATGTAACGGACGTTCGTTAATATTAATTTAAAAAGTTATGCACTAAAGCTTTAAATAGAGCTGAACTGAAGACAAAAGCATGTTAATGCCAAATGTTTTTTGGGAAATTCCCAAATGCACTGTATTTTAATTGAAGACTAAGGTAAGACTTAAATGAGTGAAGCTGAGTCCTCAAAAATCCTCCTTATAAATCATGCTGTTCTTTATTGGCTTACAGTGGAATAAAGAAGAAGGCAACTTCTGGGAGAAGTCGATCTGAAGTGAGCAGTGGAAGTGCAACTTTTCTTCATATACCAAGGACACTGTCCTCCCCTGAGAAACGCCCCCATAAGTTGTTTGTTCAAAAGCAATAATGACTCATATATATGTTTATTATGGCAACACAGTCTAGTGGAGGTAATAATTATGACGGGAGCAAAGCAGGAAGTATGGTGATGTGTAGGAGTGCCAAATTCCATGTAAGGAGGTAGGTTTGGGTGGTGGATAATTCAAACAAACGTAGGACTTTCACCCAGGAGACTATGGTTAGTATCCTGTAAATAAAAGTAAATGGTGAGGTTTTTTTTTCTTTTCTTTATGGAACAGATGGACCTAACATCCCGTTCTGCTTAGTCTTGCTTTTCCAGACCCTTCTCCAAAGCACGCTGAAGGAGAATCTGTCTAATCCACATAGCATTCGGGGATGGGAGGAAATCGTGCTCTGGTTTAATGGCATTTCTTTAAACCAATCAGAATCGTTATGGGCGGTGCTAAACTCCGCACAGAGCCGGTTCAAAATAGTTGTACGATAGAAAACTCAGATTGGACCGAGAGTCTAGCTAGCTGTCTCAATTTACCATGCAGAGATCTGAGGAGCAGTTAACAATAAGGAAGGAACCGGAAAATACATGCATCCGGCAGAATTTCCCACAGCACCGGGGCAATCCTGGAAGTGGAACGCGAAGAAGACTACGTTCTGACACTGCTATGGGCGCTTATTTATGAAATGCTTTAATAGGTCCTATTAGAGGGTAAGAATAAATGTTCTATATCGTCTTAGGGTTTGGAGGATTTCTTGATAACACAAAATAAGTAGTCTAGGCCCTTTATATAGTGTATAATTTACAACAGATTTGACAATAATTTTCTTCTTTATTGATCTGTCTCTGTAAAAGTCCTTTAAGACTTGCTTGTATTAATGCACTCCATAATTAAAATGTAAACTCATTCAAAACAACAGAGTTTTATACCAGTTCTACACAAGGTAGGATAAGTTAAACCCAGGAAATATTGCATCACCAATACCACAGTATTGTATGGCATATTTTTCTTTTGTTAAATTCAGTGTTCTGCGCTCGTGTCAAATTTGGTAGTTTAAATTTCTGCCCTGAAATGGGTAAAAATATCCTCATCCACTGCAGGGAGATGGGTTGTTAACCTGCAGCCACAGTCAGACACTTTTGGGGTATTTCAGTTGGTAGGTGACATAAAGGTGTCGTACCCATCTCCAGCTTCCAGCAGTGTTATCCTGACTCGGCAGAATAGCCACATTGGACCAGACATTAGGTATGGATCACAGACCAGCTGAGTGACAGATTTACCCTGAACAGCCATACATGTTCTGAAAAAAAATTGGTCCGCACTGATATTACAGGTCACATTTCGGAAAGCCACAAAGGTAATTCTAATGTGTGAATATATGGTTAAAAATAGTAATACATCTGTATCATCATCATCAGGCTGTTGAGGAAAAGATGCATTATATTATATGTCATTATATTTTCCATACTGAAACCAAATTACTCCTGTTTGGAAGTTAATCCAGCTGTTATCACTGAGAATTAACACCCAATTTATTGAGCGCATAACCGAAATAACCAAAATGATTTCACTTCACATAAACTGCCTAGAACAAATGTTAGGGAGCTGAAGCCAGACTGGTCAAAAAGGTCAAACATTTCTCATGAGAAAGAGTTGATAGTCTTGGGAAATGTTGAAAGAGTAAGAATTTATTCCCTTCAGTAGTTTTTTTTAAGTTAATAAGTTTTGAATGGTAAAGATAGCTCGACTTTAATGAGTACTGTGTGTTGTTAAGTATAGTTTCTGGTAATTAATTTTGTGATTTTAGGAATAGATAAAAGATTTGCTTTGATTCTTCTTAAATCTCACATCTTCCTTTTGGAATTTTAAATTTCCATTTGTTTTGATTTCTACCCATCATCTCCCTCCACTTCATCTCCTCTTCTTATCCCCTCCGCTGCCCCATTCCCTTGCTCTCTGTAGCTCTTCTGCCTCTCTACGTCTTACTCCTTTTCTTTAATTCTCTCTCTCAGTCACTCTGTCTCCCTTTCTAACATAAATAGGATACTGAGCTCTGTGTCAGCAATCATCTTTAAAGAGTGGCTGCCGGTCGATTACACTGGAGCAGTGGCCCCCGTAAGCCTAATCTGTTTTAACAGCATAAGCTTTTACCAAGCAGCTGGGACTATCCCTGTGCATGCACAGTTTGAGCGGATGTCAAGAACATATTTGTGTCTTTAAGTCGGCATGAGCGCTTTATTGTTTGACAACCTATTACTGATGCTAATACAATACTTTGCACTGTAAAGGAGTTTAAAACAATTAGCACCATGCTAACAGCTTTTACAGTTTGGGTCATGCTACCGTTCAGGTGTAATAATATGAATTCTTTGGGCGGCAGGGAGACAGACAGCCTGAGAAATGAGCTGGAGAGAATCGAGCGGAGGCTAGGACCTACAAATTGGATCATGACTCACTGCACAGAGAGTGCGGAGGCTAGACATTGACTAAAGACTACAAACATAGCTCTATTAAGAAGTGGACTTCATTGTAAAGTACTTTAGTATACAAGCTATTGTATACAACAATGCTGTAGCCTGCTGACATCACTGTTCATTTCCCCATTTGACTGTAATCTTGTCATTTCACTTCCATGTTGAAATCTTTATCAGTTTAGCATTCAAGTTCAATTTGAGAAAAGAAGTATATTCATGAAGCTCATCAGGCATTTTGAATTTTGAGTCAGCATGTTCCATGCTGTATTTCAAATGTCACCATATAATGTTGCCTTTCTCCTCTTGTAGACTACAGCTGCTTTAGTCTTTAGTTTTTCTTCACTCGTGCTAGCTATGGTACTGTCAGCTACCAAGTGTATTAATATCAGAGTTGCGTTTTGATTTAGTCTTAATGGCACGATTTGTCTGTATATTGTAATTGTAACAAGTCTGTATATTCAGTAACGTATGATTCATAATAAGTGTGGAGGACTGCAGAGAACAGGAAACAGAATTAAAAATGCAGGTGATCCACGCAAGAAAAACTCAACTGTTGTCACAAGCCGATTATCACCACATTTATTATTATTTCTGATGATTCTGTGTGTGTGTGTGTGTGTGTATACATGTGTCAGCTACAGCTAAGTGGAGGGGGGGGTTGTCCTTTCTATGCTTTGCGGAAGTTTGTGCGCACACACTTCTGTGTGTTATTGACTGATTTATAACAGGCTCCCCCTGCTTCCCAACACAAATCCATATTGGTGAGGGAGGGAAGGTCCAATAGTGCTGCAAATGATTTACTATTAGAGCCTTTGCTGTCATTCTTTCACTCTGATAAATGACATGCATTTCCCTCAAGCTGCCCGTGTGTGTGTGTGGCAGAAGGAGCTCATACTTGTAGGCGTGCCAAATAAAAGAAACGGTCAATCTTATAGGCTGACGTGCGAGTGCTTTTACTGCAGCCTGTCAGCTCTGATGAGTGTGTGTGTATATGTGTGTTTTCAGGCTCCAAACCAGATCAAGCAGTCGCCTGCTCCTTGCCGACTACACTGACAGTGGCAGGGGGACAGAGGAAGTTCAAGTCACATTGACTCATACGGACAGGTGTACGGAAAATGTCAGCGGTTTGTCTGTGTACGTGTGTGTGTGCGTGTGTGTGTGTGTGTGTGTGTGTGTGTGTGTGTGTGTGTGTGTGTGTGCGTGCGAGATCCTGACTTCCATTAGATTTTGTTCTTTTTCTACAATGTCCTATACCCACCGTTTTGCGCTTGCACAGACACACACACACACACACACACACACACACACACACACACACACACACACACACACACACACAAGGTATCTATAGTATCAGTAATGGGGACAGTGGGTGCTATCATTGTCACAGGTGTTCCTTAATTGGCTAGAAGCACCATTATCTTCCTTGTTTAAATGGCGGGAGAGGCTGTGGGACTTCTTTTGAGAGGCTTTGTGATTTAGTTTCAGTGTGAAGCGTTTAACCTCCCTCCCTCGGAGTTTAACTCAGACTTACTTGTGGACCATGTAGCTTTTTGTATTTTACGTCTGTGATGCATGTGGGGGATGCACATCTCCTCTGTTCTATTCTCTTCTGTTTTGCTGGGTTCTATTTAAAGTTACCTAAAAGCATCATTTCCTTAAGATCAAAGGAATGAAGTCAATTCTGTTTAGCGTGGGCTTTACAAGGAAAAACAAGGAGGGGAGGAGAGAAACAGAGAGTAGAGGGAAGAGGAAGTGATGGAGGAGGAGGAGAAGTAACGTCAGATTCATTCCTCTTTTTCTCCTCTGCGGGGCAAAAAAGTGTTGAGTCGAACATCTGTCAGCTCTCCTTATCTCTTCTCCCCCTGACTCTTCACTGTCTCTTCCTCTCCTTTTAGAAACCTCTTTCCCGTTGCTTTCATGCCCTGACAGAAGCTGCCATCCAAAGTTTGGAAACTCAGGGAGAAATGGCGCAATGTGAGCGTGTGCAGGCATGTGTTTTTTTTCGGAACATTGTGTCTGTGTGTGTGTAAGAGAGAGAGAGAGTATGGGACGAAGAGAGCACCTTGGGAAGAGAGAGAGAAAGAGCACGCAAAAACCTTGATATCAAGCCTGAGAAATGAGAGCTGCCTTGACAGCGCATGTATGTGAGTGCATGTCCATGTGTATGCATGTAGAGGTCTGATTATGCATGTTTCCTGCTCTGCCATTGAAACGTACAGTATGTTTATGTCTGAGTATGTTTATGCTTGCACGTATGAGTTTGTGTTTTTGCGAAGGAAACAGCTAGGATAAAAACAAGAAAAGCAGACCGAGAGAAAGGATAACTGCTTATGACCAAAGATTTGAAAGGCATCATAGCACATACTGCAAGCAATAAATGGAGAAAGGAAGGGTGAAACAGACAAGGGGAAAAATGGGGATGGAAAAAAGATTGAATCATAGGAATGAGAGAGAGGCCTGTGAGAGGTTAGAGAGCGGGAGCCGTGAACAAAATGCAATAGGAGAAATGTGGATGAAAGAATAAGAAAATAAGTTAGAGGATGAAAATACTTGGGGTTGAGGCGACTGAGGCGAGCAAGACAGAAGAGACAGAAACAGAGGAAGACAACATAGCAGCAGGTAAGGCTGTAGGCAAGGGCGACAGAAAGAAGGTAGGACCATTAGAGCTGAGGAGGAGGAGGAGGAGGTGGAGGAGGAGGAAGAGGAGGAGGGAGACAACAGATAGACAAAAAGGAAAAGAGAAAAAGCGGAAGTGTTTCAGGACAGTTGTGGCTTCTTCATGCAAAAAGAGAGATGTGTCAGTGATAGAAATATAGGAAAGCATATTAAACTGCACTCTCTCTCACACACAACACACACACACACACACACACACACACACACACTTTAGTACTTTAAAGTGAATATGTGATAATATATGGATGTGTAATGCTGATGCACACAAATGCACACCCAAGCATTGTTTCAAGCAAACACCAAAGCCTAAATCCTGATCCGTCCACCTTTCTTATCTTTTTCTCTCGTCGCACCTCTTCTCAAACCTTATTGCTCCAAGGAAGCCAAGCAGCTTCCTAATTACCTCATTTGCATAAACATGCACATTGTGCGAGAGAGGGAAGGAGGTGGGTTGTGGAAAGCATACGAAAAGGAGGGGAACAGAGCTTCACCTGGAGAAAAGAGGGAGCTAGGTAGAAATATGTTATTTTGGAAATCGAAAAAAGAGCTTGCAACAAAAATGCGATGCTTGCTGACAGGAAGAGAAACGTCATAACTTGTCTTGGTACTTTGATGATATTCTGCTCTCTCACCCCTTTTTTTGTCCTGTCTCCATCCTCCACTTCTTCCCTTTTAAGCATTGGCTGACTGCTATTCATTCTTTGCTCCCTACCTCCCTTTCTGTTTTCCTGCTCCTTTTCTGTAGGTAGCTTAATGCCAACAGCCATTATTCACTTCCTCTCCCACGTCGTGTCCCTTCCTCTCCTCCTCTACTCTTAGCGCTGTCTTTACTATCATTTCACTCCCATCTCTCACATTCCTCCCTTCACTACTCCTCATTCTCACCCTCTCTTTCTCTTCCTCTCCTCCTTTTCTCACAGAGTGCTGTGTCAGGTCTTTTCACCCTCAGCAGTGTGAAATGAGATTTGAATATGGCTCTTGGAGCATTTGCGGCTCGCCTGCCACCCCCCCCATCCACACACAAAGAATAGGCCACTCGTAAAGATAAAGGATTGTGACGCTACTTGAGTGCATACTCACATGTCAAGGGAGAGGAGTTGGATGAAGGGAGAAAGCTCGAGGAGACAGGGACGGTGAAGGAGAGGAGAGGAGAGGAGGAAAAGCAGAATGGGCTACTGTAGAACCATGAATATAAAGAAGGGATCAGCAAGAGAGAAAAACTGTGAAATGGATGAAAAATGAAACACAGATAGGGGATCAAGTGGAGAGAAAATGGACAGAATGGAGAGAGGGAAAGACTTTCATTAAAATGTGCTAACCTTCTTGTTCGCCAGTTTCTTTGCATTTTTAGTGGAAACCCTCCAATGAGAGAGTGAGAGAGGGAGGAATCGAGAAGATAGCTGAGCATGAAATGGCAATGAAGTGTCAAGTGCTGGCCTCATCTCCAGAGCAAAACAAGAGACAGATAAGAAGGTCCCAGCATGTGTTTTGTGTGTGTGTGTGTGTGTGTGTGTGTGTGTGTGTGTGTGTGTGAGACAGAGAGAGAGTTCACATTTATGCCTATATAATGACATATTTAAAATAAATAACAAAAAAGAAAGATAATGCCTTAAACCTAAGATGACAGTGTTTCATTTATCATAACTACCCTCCTCCCAGGTAAATACAAAATCATGAAATTGTGATACACAAAAGTATCCTATTTCATTTCAGACATTCATTTTTTTTTTTTAAACCACTCACACACAGGCATTGCAAATGCATACGTTACACATGCAGAGAGATAAACTAAGCCAGGTAAATATGTGTAGAATTGTGCCTGCCATTTGTTTAACGAACACACCAGCTAAAAGACATTTTTTCCAGATACATTTGTTATGTGGACCAAAGACATTCATGTGTAACGCTGTTACACGTGTGTGTGTTTCTCAAGGCAAATCAACTACACATAAATACCCTGCATTTTTCCTCACACAAAGAGTCTGTAAGTAGTTTGCATGCAGTCTGACAAGAAAATGAATAATGGGGCACTACAAAAACAAGGTGGCCACGGCCTTTACCTGGACACTCTGCGGGGGGGGAGGAGAGATGGAGTAATAGAGGAAGACTAAAGAGAGGTTGCATGAAAGCGCACGGGGAGAAAGACCAAGCAGCTGACAATAGAACAGGGAGAAGAAAACATTATGCATTGTTATTATTTTGTCCCTTTGCTTTGGCCAAAGTAATGGCTGCATGTTGTCAGCAGCTTTAGCAGGGGAATGAGCAGAGGAAAAAAGGTGGTGAAAGACATACATGGTCAGTGTGTGCAAACATGCAAATGATGATACCTTGAACACACAGTGCCTTGAAATCTTACAGTATCTTGAACATGGGGGAAAAGAGCCATTAAACTAAATCTGTTCAAGGACTGCATTAGTTCTAAAAGGAATAACTTGTTCATTTTTAATTGCATCAATCACATGTGGCTGCATATCTCTACAACCAGTCCTGCCTTTCGGGGCTTCATTGCTACAACAGCAATATGAGTAGGAGTATTTTGAATTTATAGCATAGAAAAATTATATCAAATATGTGCTCCCACTCCCACAATTTCTAACATTCAATAAATAGGCCATTGAAGTGAAGGAAGTGACTCAGTCTCCAGTTGGTTAACTAGACTCGTGAAATCCTTCAATTAACACAGACAGATGATTCTTTAAACACTTTGAACACAGTGCCATTCACAGCACATTCTCTCAGTGGTCCATAGCCACTTATCTGCAATAAGCTCCTGTACATTTTATTTTAAAACTCTTGCCTTTTATAGTTTTAATCGTCTTGTGAGTCTCTTTTTTTTCTCAGTTAAAATTGCATTTCTTGATATTACTTGCGATTTAAATGCATTTTCGCTTTTGCCGTACACAATAAAAGTGAGGTCTTTTCATAACATTTAAATGTATGATTAAATATGAAATCATGTTTAATCACAGGCAACATGTGACAGCACTCAAAAAAGTAAAGAGTCTAAATGTTGATTACAATCCCTCATTAATGAATCACATTACACAAAGCATTGACAAAAAGACTGCTCAGCCAACATGCAAAGCTACATCCATCCAATCTAGTCTCTGTGACAAAGACACAGTCAGCATTTTCATGTTATCGTTAAATATTTATTCTCTATTGCTCTTAAGACCCACAATTATGGGGCTTTGACTTTTTTTAAGTTAGACTTTTTCTTTTACTGTATTATCAGATCAACAATGTTCCTGTGCCAATCCATTCCAACTGCAAGCAAATGGTATAAAATGGCATTCATTTTCACATGTAGAGAGCCAGTATTAATCAACTTAATGATCAAGAAATGCTTTACTTAGTTGTATGGTTTGAAATCAAAGTTGGTTTGTGCTTTTTGCAGAATGCTAAAATCCACCGTCCTATTTGCTGCCTTTGCCACTGGACAAGCATTCTGGTTTTGCTTGGCTGGTCTTTAATTTGAGTTGACGTTATGTGGTCGACTACCCTTAGTGATGAGGTCATATTGGTGTTAATGTGGCACACAGCTGGGATGAAAAGTAGGAATGTCCTGTCAGCAACAAATTGAATGTAATATTCCCATCTGGACCCCCAAATCCTCAGTCCACACTTCTTATTTGCATGCACTTAATTATTTACATTTTCTCCCTCTCTCCTTTTTCGCTGCCAAATGTTGCTTTTCAATTGAGAATCTAGAGAACGGTAAGTTTCCTGGAATCATCTCACAGCAGGTGTTCACCTCGGCTCCTTTCTTTAGAAACGTACAGTCTCCATCATAACTACTGTCCCATTAATCACGATTAATATCTTTAATAATCATTGATTTATAAAGTAATAATCCTTACACCGTCTCAGTGGTGTCTTGTTACAAATGATTTCTTCTATGACTCACAAACCAAAGCGCTCCTTTACGAGCGTCACTTAATATTTTATCCAGAACAGAAAGGTAATGAGGAAGTCAAAAGGCCAGAAACTCATTTCGCAGATCTCAATGATGATCTATTGCCTGGCTATCCATCTCTGCAAGACTGCTGAACAAGAATACATAACACTGACTAAATTAATTTCTAACCAGAATGTCCCACACTGTGTAGGAAGTTGTACGGATGTTAGCGTATTAGCTAACAATGAGACGTTTGATCATAGACTGAGTTAGCTGTTTCACTCATGTCAACTGTCAAAGAAATATACTCCATTACGGAATAATTTTTAAACAGAGATTAGGTTTCATAAAACTTGAAGGGAACAAACTGTGTGTTTTAGTTTGGTAAATATATTGTGATCAATAATAATAAAATGCCAACGTTCCCATATATTGTGATGTGACTCCTGAGGAAAATGTTTTTTCACTCGCTACCATACACAGTGAAGTCAACATGAGGGCTAACCCTGCACCCTTAGACACTTCCGCCATTTAACTGCTTGAGTGCTTGAATAAGGGTCTTCTAGATAAAAGAATGGTGTCACTTCTCATGTAGTCCACCAGCCGGAGGCTTTTTTATCTATACCGGAATATATTAGCCTTCTGTTCGGGATTGCTCCATCTCGCCACACAGCTTTGTTAATACAAAACAAAACATCTCCATCTTTACCCGCAGACAAACAAATGCATTACCTTGCTAATTAGCTAAAGATAAATCAGCTAGAAATGCTAATCCAAGAAAATCCACAGTGTTGTTTTCTCTTTCAGCTTCTTGCAGAGGGAGGGAGCAGGAAGCTAAGGCCTTCCAGGAGAAGACTGAAGGTCAAACTGAGGTGGATGAGAGAGAGAGAGAATGAAAGGAAAACAAGAGAGAAGCTGAACAGAGATGGAGATGAGGGATCCCAAGGACTCACAAGAGAGGAAGATCAAAGGCAGTGTGCCAGATCATGGAGTGAAAGAATACTCTAGATATAAGAGACAGAAGGAGATTGGGAATGCTCCAAAAGAGGAAGGATGGTGCTCAGCTTGAAGGACTAGGAAGTGATGTATGAGGCCTCAAAAACACTTGTTGACGTAGGCCTCTTCAATAAGGTTTATGTCACTGACACTTGCACGGTCAACAGAGACTCTGTCGCGGTGCCGATTCTCAGCCCAGTTTTTATCCTCAGCTGCAGGCAGACAATTTAAACACATTTTATGTAGTCTCAGCTAATCAGCACATTATGAATCCTGAGTTATTTTGGCTCTGATGGAGTCCAATGAAAACAGACTTATCCATGAATTGAATGATCAAATAAAACTTTGAAAGGGGGGCTAGGTTATCCCTCCAGAAATATATGATTTAAATATGTACTCTTGGATTTTTGCTCAAAGCAGTGAATCACATTTTCACAAACTGCAAAGGATGCAGTAGATGCAGAATTTGTGTGTGCTTAGCAATCTCCTAAGATGGAGCCATGAATAAATGACCATGGGGACAAAAATAATAGTTCAGTATGTTGCATTCCATGGTTGTTAATCATTCAGTACCTCCATTGTTAATTTACAATGCATTGCCTAGCACACCAAAACAACAGAGCAAAACTCCGTATTGCTTTTGTCTTTAAAGCAATTTACGCCATTATTATTATTATGTGTCATATGTGAATTTCATCTGTTACCTCCAACTACTTTTAATGCTTAACTTTTACTTAAGCCACAAGCCTTGATATAAGTGACACGGTTTCATGCTCAGGTGATAATTTAGATGAATCATCCGTGTCCCACTTGCTGTGTGTGTGTGTGTGTGTGTGTGTGTGTGTGTGTGTGTGTGTGTGTGTGTGCGCGCGCGCCCGCGTTACATAACTTCAGTATCAGAAAGGCTGCTGTAGATGTTCAAATAGAAGGACTGAAAGTGAGATTCACCGAGTGTTTTTGCAGTGTCGATGAGCTGAACATTTTGGGCCCACACAATTATTCCAGCTCATAGCGGTCCAATTGACCAAACAATAGCACTGTGCAGGACAAAGAGGAGCAAACCATCAGAAAACAGATAAGTCTAGTGGTAATTAACTATGTCTTCCTCCAGCAAACAAAGGGAGTGAAGGAAGAGTTGGGAAGAAAGCAATTAAAACTGTAGCTGTAGTATGATAAAAAGAATTATGGTATTTGTTTCACTCAAAGCAGGATTTCTTGTTATATCTTAAAATAAAGCAAATATGTTAAGGAGTCCCATGAGTTGTGAGGCAAATGAAACAAATCAACAACAGAAATGAACATGTAAATTATAAGTAAATCATTTAGAAAATGTATACATCAATTATTTCACTTTTCTGATCTTGGCTTGTACATTCTTTACATATTTGATATGTTCAACCCTTGTTGATTTTACTTTAAAGTGCTCATATTATGCTCATTTCCAGGTTCGTAATTGTATTTAGAGGTTGTACCAGAATAGGTTTATGTGGTTTAATTTTCAGAAAACACCATATTTTTTGTTGTACTGCACATGGCTGCAGCTCCTGCTTTTCATCCTGTGTGTTGAGCTCTCTGTTTTAGCTACAGAGTGAGGCATCACACTTCAGTACATCTTTGTTGGGAGTCGCACATGCACAGTAAGCACTGCTAGCTAGTCAGTTGCAGAGCATGAGGGAGTGCCATGCTAGCAACATTATAACGTGTTACAAAGTTACAAAGGGAATAAAGGAAGAGTTGGGAAAGTGAGAAGCGTTCGTCACAGAAGTAAAGGCTGGACTACAATAGAGCTGTTTGGAGCAGTTTGTGAACAGTGTTTTCTGTTGGAGATGGTAAGTCCCTTTGGGGTGGACTTTGGGCTTTTTCACTTCGTAAACCTATAACGTGCACAAAAAGATATATAAAACAATAAAGGAAAGGGGAAAAGCCAAAAAGCCTAATATGAGCACTTTAATAAATCATCTCATATGTCTATGTTGAATTTGCCAGTTTTAACCTAGTTGTTATATTGTTTCCTATTCCTATTTTCCTCATATTTATTCCTGAAAGTGAAAGTTTCTTTTCTTTTTGCTAAAATGATCAGATTTTTCCACAGGGGTGATTTAGATTAAACCTTGTCAGAGGAAGCAGAGAACCGAGAGAGGCAGACCGAATGACAGCAACAAAGAAAAGAAGACAGTCAACTAGAAAGTAGAGTTTATAGAAATCAAGAAACAGACAGAAGACAAGTTAGATTGACGGATAGGAGAATAATTGAAAGAAGGAAAAGGCAGAGAGAAAGGCAGAGATACTGTGACAGCGGGCAGATAGGCCGTTCTACTCTGTCAGACCTCAGCTCCCTCAGGAGTGATTAAATGCATTGGGCCTGTCCACTGGGAAGTAGTTAAGTGATTAGCGGTAGCTTTAGGATGGTAACCAGTCAGGATTCAGCACACATCCTTCAGATACACACAAACACATTGTCGATGTGCTGATAAGACAATACTTGGCATTCTTGACAATTACAGATTTATGTAAAAAAAACACACACATGTTGAAGCTAGTCTTAAATAATGTAGTATATGAGATTGCATTATTCACTGTATAACTGCAACCTAGAATTAATAGTATGAACTACACATTTAGAGGCCCTAAAATGTGCAGTTAAGACTAGTAGTAAACATACATTTGCTTGCAAGGTATTCTACTGACCAGTGAGTTTTATTCATTACAGTCATCACATCAATGGGCCGAGGGTCAAACATGCTCTGTTCCCAAACCCTCCCACCTGTTCAACCCAATGCAAACTAGCTTCTTGATCCAGCCAAACAAGTCCGATAGTTATGCCAACAGTGAAAACTATTGAAGACAGCTGAACCAGTATGCAGAAACGTGAGTCTGGCTAAAGATCAATAGAAATAGCAGAGCTCCCTCTCAATATTGAAAGCACACTATCATAAAAATATATGTCATTTACTATTAATCATCTGCGTATTTTCCGGTAAAGCACTCAGCACCCATGGCAGTCTGGGGCACGTGGGCGTGTGCTCTGCATGCCCTATAAGTAATCCATGGATGGCTGTAGGCAAAGCAACATCCAAAATTCAATTAACCCAGCCTTGGTAGAGAAAACTGTTGAGCAATGGCCTTACATAAATGTCAAAGTAAATGTATGCAGTTTCATTTTACATAATATTGAAATCTCTCAGAAGACCAGATTCATCATGGAGCATATTTGTCAAAGAGCTCATGATCATGAGTGCGGTAGTGGACTACATATGCACGCTTTACATGTGATATATACAGTATTGTATGTCCTCTGGCCTTGCATGTCAGTGACCACTACAGCATAGCACCCTGTTGCAGTCTTTCCATGAAGACAAATGTTTAAAATATTTAATTAAATGTTATTTAAATAAGAACAATAAAATAAAAACAAAAAAATCCATATTTTAAAATATCTTAATTCCCAATGCAGAAGTTTCTGCGTCGTTTTGATGTGGCGATACGTTGGAAGCAGCCTGCCTTTGTAAACCCAAGCTATCGACTCCTGTCAACAATTAGCTGACACAGGCTGCCAGTGATGGGTACATCATCTTCTCAGCTGATTGATTACTTTAGGTGTTAGTCCATTTAAAGAGACCCCACTTCAGAGTAGATTTGAATAAATAGTCACCCCTATATGAACACACAGGACAGGATTTATGTATATACTGTACATGTCATAGGAATTTTCAAAATGCACACACTAATCCAGTGTGACTGTATGAAATCATCCACAAAGACCAGGGCTAAAAAAGTTTCCCAAAGGCACACATTAAGCCCCTATATGTCACGCTGCTATTTGACATATGAAACATCATGGTGGCAGCAACACACGCAAAGAAAGACACACATATGATGATTCATATACTACACACATGTGCACAACACATTTTTTATAATTGTCTTCGGTTTGTGAAGACTCCCAGCCTTGAACACATGCTTATAATATGTCCCAGATTGCAAAGAGTGAAGGAGACATGCACATCACATGCACATAAACACCATTACTGGGCACCGCAGTGAAAAGCCAACGCAATTATCAAAGGAATGATTCACATGCTGATCTTTAAAAGTCTCACCTCATTTCAATCAATCCAATTCTCTCTGCATCTCAACCTCTCAATCTGTCCATCATTTCTGATGTCTCTCTCTCTTTCTGTCTCACAATCTATCCCATCTTTTTCTCCCTCCTTTGTCTTTCGCTTGCCACTCTCAGTGTGAATTGCTTTTTGCTTTTCAATAAGCAGCAGAGTGATGACATTAATAACGTTGACAGCGATTGCTTATTCAGAAGAGACGTGGAGATAATGATTCAATTGAAATCACTTTTCTCTGTCTCTCTGTCCTTTTTTTTCTCACTAGTGTTTAGTTAAAGTTGGAGCCTACTGCACCTTCCTGTTGCTATCAGACAGAGCGTGTTTGCAGGTTGCAAAACGCGAGGCTCACTGCACTGCCTTTTAAGTTGAAGACCCGATCAGACCAGTTGCGTCTTTTTGTTATTCTAGGCAACCATTGAATTACACGTCCTCAGCCAACTGTTATTTTGCTGTGAAGTTAAATGATGTCAGGGATTTTTTTTCTACTCTCAGTTTAAGTTTTTTCAACTCGAGGCATTCAGAGCTCTCCAGCAACGCAAAACGCTTTAGTCTCATCCAAAAAAACATTACAAATAAGGCTGCATAAACATGCTCTGTCTAAACGGGGCCTTAATTGTGTATTGATAAATCCATGGTGCTGTCCGTGGTGCTGAAGAAAGAGATGGATTAGTAATTGCAACCCTTCCGTCAGTTAAAAAAAAAAAAAAAGTCATTCATTGGGAAGTTCGCCATGTTGTGCTTCCTGTAAAAAAATAAAAATAAATCTGCCTGTAAGCCTGATATTGATGCAGTTTCACATTTTCAAAAATATAACCTTGATTATAATTTCTTCAAATTTTCTGGCAGACTTTTCTGAAAAGTTTGAATATCAGACTCACAGTTCAAAAGATTGATCAATTGTCCACCGTTCAATGAGTTGCAAAATTATTTTAAGGGCTCTTTAAAATTGATAGATATTTCATTAAAGCTGCTATAATGTATATATTTTTATAACAACAATGAATCAAATAACTGTGTAGTCAGAAAGTCACTTTGTTATGACAAACCCTATAGTTTTATATTCTGAATCTGCAGTTCCATTCAACTCTACAGTGCTTTATAGCTTTTTCCAAGTGTTTGCTAACAAGTTCATCACATCAACTTAAAATGGGGCAATGTGTCAGCGTAGAGTTTAAAATTTTTTTCCTGCTGCCAAAACATTTTAAAACATTGTTGCAAGTTTAAAGGGGTGATAGAATGGTTATATACGGTATTTCACACTGTTCCTTAAGGTCTCCTAATAGGGTATGTAACATTGGTTGGGCTGAAAATGACTCTTTTGCGGGGGGTTTTGGCCCTAATGCTACCCTGTTAAATGGGACTGGACTGAAACAAGAGCTTTTCTGCCTTATATGGTCTGCTCATGAATATTTCGATGAGCTGCACGCTGATTGGTTGAGCTTAGCACGCACGCACACACACACAAACCCTTTTTACAGTCTATTCATCCTCCTGTGTGTCGCGCGCACACACACATACCTATGATTTCGGCATTGTTCGCTGAGGATCCATGTTGGAAAAAAAAGTTAACTACCGTGAACCGTCCTGCACACCGCCCATTGCGAGTCCACTGCACCACTGATTTAAATCCACATGTCCCGCTCAATTGTTCGATATCTACTCCTTTTCTCTGGGCTGGTATTCCGTATCTCCTGAGAGAGCTCCAGCCAGCGTGCAGCGGGGTCTGACAGTCCAGGCAGAAAGTCAACGATCTGGGCAGGCACTGCGCCGCTGTCACGGCAAACTGTGGAGCTCCTGAACTCCGAAACAGTCGTACTAAATTTGCAATTAGCCATCAATTTTTGTAAAACGGCCCATATTGGAGCTTTATATAGTTGATTTCTCGCATAAAAAAGTCTCAGAAGTGAATTTAGTAATGCAACAGCAGATGAACAATGTATACAATTTCTGAGATTTGCGCGAACAAGATTTAATAGACTAACTGACCTCAGATCAGTTAGTGGCCTATGTAAATTTTTGGGTGTTACAAAGATAGAAGGTAGAGCCAAATGAGAAGGAGTTGAGAAGTTGACGTCAACTTTTAGCTTTGTTGAGATTTTCCCATTTTCAGAGGCAGTTTCAAATTGTGAGATTTGCAGAGGAAAGAGGTGTCAATGGGATTTTGAGGTTCTATGTATGTCCTATTTACCCTCAAACTGTCGTTGGGTAAAATCGGTTTTGCATTCTATCACCCCTTTAAGGTTAACACCGACACGGACTTCTCAGTCCAAGGTTGGACGATATCTGGGTAGAGCACTCTGAAATGTACAGTATATGATTAGAATATTGCAGTAGTTGTGAGTGCCTGCTAGCTCAGCAAATTTCCTGATTGTCATTGGATGGGTGAGATGAAGTGAGAGGTGCTGAAATGATCAGAGCGAAGATGCAAATATGGCCTAGGCGCAGTTTCATCTTGCAGCAGTGCTACAATAAACAGGTGAGGCCTACACAAAGCTATACATCACACCAGTGGCGAACCGTGAGTACTACAGCTGGGCCTTCACCTCGGCCATCACCGCTGAGAAAAGAAATCATCGCGGAAAAAAGCAACAGTAGGATGAATTGAAAGGGTTTAACAAGTGCAATCCTTTAATTAACAATGACAAAGATGTAAACAAATAGACCATAACGTTAATAACATTCTCCGCAACAAGAAACATTCTCAACATTAGTGATGGGACAACCAACTCTTTTACGAGAGTCGGTTCAACCGGACGGTTGTTGGTTGGCCTACCGAGTTAATAGATTCGGTCACTGGTTCGCGTGCCCTCGGCGGCGGCGGCGGGGGGATGATCGCGTTTAACTTTACATATCTATCAAGATAACATTACGTGTATTTGTATGTGATATAGGCCTAATACTTTCCCCTTGGTAGTGTAGCATATGAATTTTAATCTTAATAAATACCAATTCCTGAATGTCCACTTGGCCAGTAATCTTAATCCCTTTAAATAATAATCAAGGTGGTTTATAAAATAGGCCTACCTAACATGAAAAGTGGGCGAGGGCGGCGTCATAAAGTTTGTCTTTTGATTTGAGCTCCAAAAGAAGTGATTTTTCTATGGACATCAGTGCCAAAGCTCCCAGAAGAATACCAGCTACACAACGGCCAAGCATTGACATATCCATCCATCCATCCATCTTCGTCCGCTTATCCGGTGTCGGGTCGCGGGGGGAGCAGCTCCAGCAGACATATATATATATATAATGCCAACGGCACGAATGAAGTAAAAGAAAAAAACAGGAGTGAGTCGGTTCATTGAGGTATGGCACTCGATTCTCCCGGCTCAGTGACACGAGTCGGGTTAATTAACCGGCTCTTCGGTCAGTTCGTCAACACTACTCAACATTAACTTCAGAAAACTGGAGACCATTTAGGCTACATAGTTGAAATTAAATAAACATACTCTAAAGCCAAAATCTGGAAATATAAAATTAGGTCACCTAGAATGTCACCCCGTCACCATGGACAGCGCTAAGAAATCACGGCGCATTAAAAATCATTCAGACATTGACAAATAAATCCATGAGCATCATCAATCTACAATACAACTTCAAAATCACAATACGCCAAAAGTTACACAAAGCTGGTAATACAAAGACTATGTTTTAAAGTTGCAATGAAGTGCAAATGCCTCTCCATGCGCAATTATGCATAGTGCAATAAATTAAAGTCACAATTTTAATTTATAGGTTATACTATACCTCCTTAATTCGCCACAGGGAAAGGGACAGACAAGTGAGCATGGGGGGGAATAAAAACCCTCTAAAAACAAAAATCCAACCGCACACTTCTGATACATTGATTGACTGATTCGGTATTGAATTAAAGGCAATTTGCGCTGGGACAACCTCTGCAATAAATACAAATTCCTGAATGTCCACTTGGCCAGTAATCTTAATCCCTTGAAATAATAATCAAGGTGGTTTATAACATAGGCCTACCTTACATGAAAAGTGGGCGAGGGCGGCGTCATAAAGTTTGTCCTTTGATTTGAGCTCCAAAAGAAGTGATTTCTCTATGGACATCAGTGCCAAAGCTCCCAGGCGATCCTGTCCAGTACTGTTCCTGGCGTGCGTCTTGATGTGCTTCAGAGCCGAGAAAGACCGCTCCACGGAGGAGGTGGGCGCTACTCATCTAGCTGATCAACTCTTGTGTCCCCAAAAGTTTTCAAACTGACCGTCGCTTGCAGGTGTGCCGCAGAATCTTGATGTCGGTGGGCTGACTTTGTCAGATTTGTAAAGCTGACAAATCCGCGCTGACCCAGGTGGATGACTTGTCAATTGTAAAAAGTAAACAAATCCAGCAGTACAGCCTGTTTGTTTTCTTACAGCCGGTCATCCATGGATAACGCTGATCATTTTTGGTCTTGAAATGTCTTTCTACCTTCTTAACCTTTTCTTTTAATTCCAGTTCTGGAGTTGGTCTTAAGTTTTTTATTATTTCAAGTTTTTCTGTGAAAGGCCGCCTTGAAAAAGGCGATGCTATCAAGCTAGCCACAACGTCACTCTCGTCTTCCGCCATTTAACTCTGTCTCTCAACCGCTCTCACCACTCTGCAGAGATCATAGACAGTATATAATGGACCAATAGACCCCGTTGCTCTGGACGGAGACCAGTGAAGGCTATTAGAAGCACTTTTGATGGCCAGCTTTACTGCGCAGCCTCCAACTGAGAGAATGTGACGTGAGCAACGTGTCTGAAAGTTGGAAGTCTTCTGGTAGCTGTGCCAAGAGAAATCTCAATCATTCCCAATCTTACAGATACGGAGAGTGTAGGTGGATGTAAGGAGATAACATGGGCACAGGCTAATTATTGCTAATTAACATGCTAGTTAACATTAGTAATTAAACCTAAACAGCTCATGTAAGTCGAAACTGCCTGCGAACTTCTCCTGTACTATACGGTAATTCCTCTACTATGCGACAGTAAGTCACTTGGTTATGACACAATCGTTAGCCTATTTTTACAAAAACGTCTGCTACGGAGCCATAACGTGAGGTACAAGGTAATGGAGCCTTTTATACATTGTCGTGTTTCTTTGGAACTAAACAACGGACAAATAGAGTCTTCAAACATTTCTGATGTAAAGTTATTCGCAGTCAAGTGACTTAAAAAAAAAATGGCGGTCAGTGGAATGCTAACAGGAGGTGATGGCCAGTTAGCAACAAAATGGCGCCATAGATGGCTCGAGTTCTGAAGCGAAGCTTACCCCCTTGGCTGAGATTTGGACTTCATGAAGGCCTACGATCTTTAGTTTTTTTCCCACCCACTTGAAATCAAAGCGTGATTGGTCGATTTGCCCGTCACTCTCCACACCAAAACACATAGCTTGGCCTTCCCCGGGTTTCGTGAAGTCCTAACCAATGAATGAGCCAGCTAACCGGGCCTTATAAAGACGATTCTGATTGGATAACGTGTTTTCAGGACATGACCTTGACAGTAAGCTTAACTTTAGAACATAGATGAGAGAAAATGTATTAAATGTATTGTATTAAATTAAATGAGATAGAAATAAAAAATAAAAAAATTTATTGAATACTTAATTATTAGTATTATTATTAAATTAAATTAATTATTATTTATTATTATGTTTAGGCCTTCTTTAGGCGTAGAAGGCCCTGAAGGTTCCCCACTGCATCACACCCTATAGCAACACTTCAGGTAGGACTCATTTTTTTTTCTCAACCTGTGTGTGTGTGTGTGTGTGTGTGTGTGTGTGTGTGTGTGTGTGTGTGTGTGTTTTTCAGGCTCTTCACTTCAGTTTTCCCCCTCTCTTCCCAGCATTCCTCCCCCCTCTTTACCTCCCTCTGCAGTTCTCCCTAACAAGCCATGCAGAATTTACCATTCACAAAACACCCAGTTTTCTGTGAAGCTAACGGGGCTAAAAATACTTACGCTCCTCTGCTCTATCACATTATTCAGTAGGACTCCAGATGCAACCACACACACACACATGCAGGTAAGGCATCAGGCTGAAGAGGATGTCGACGGTATCAGTAACAGGACTGTGTCTGATGGCATTCAGTTACATATCAGAGTTTTGTAGATTAAAGCAGAAGCTTGGTGTGACTACTGCACTAGAGAATGACCTTTGTCTTTTTTTAAGAGTACAGCCCATGTTGAAACACATTAAATCCTCTTCATCGCCATATGCACCCACACACACGCGCATGCACACTTTCCTCTGTATGTCAAAGGCCACTCCAGTTGAGCTTCATTGTTGTGTGAGAGCCCCGAACGATTCAGCCTAACATGACATTACTTGTGTATTCCTGACTTTATAAATGTGTCACATCAGATTAGGAGGCCTGACTGCAAGACCATTTGTGTTTCTTTTCGTTTGTGCATTTGTGAAAGCAAATCCTCGTTTTAGCCTGACACCTTAAAAACAAAAAAAACACTGGGTAGTAATGAAACATCTGATGAGTGTCAGACACTGTTGCCTGGCATAGAATCATGCATGTAGGGGTATATGACTTATGCAAGTGTGTGTCTGTGTATATTGTATTTCCATGTGTGTCACGTTCCGCCTCTGTGTCAAGTTATTGTTTTGTTGTAGATTCTTATTGTTTCAGGTTATGTACACATATCCTGTTTTATTGTGAAGGTTCCCTGTTTTCCCTTGTGTTGTCGGTTTACTTCCTGTTGTTTCCTTTGTTAGTGATTATCTATCCCCGCCCTAATGTTTTGCACCTGTGTCTCATTGTCTTTTCTGTTTAGTGTATTTAAGTTCAGTCTTCCCCTTACCCCAGTGCGAGATCGTCTGCTTCCCTTGTGTACAGCCTTTAAGCGTTATTCCTAGTGTCCTGAGTTCTCTACCTGATTATTTTTCCTTGGATTTTGACCACTGCCTGTATTTTTGGATTGTCCCTTTGCCTGCCTGTTTTTTTGGACACTTTTGCCTGTAAGCTTATTCTGATTTTTGTAATAAACTTTGGCATTTTATGTACCTGAGTTGTGTATTGTGGGTCCATACATCTGTGAGCTTGATAATGTGAGCCAGGGCTTGCATGTGTATGTGTTATTATTCCCATCTTGCACATTTTGTACAAGTCCCCATTCTGTTTTAACTCAAGCAAAAGATATCTTGTTTTGAAAACTCAACAAGTCTCTTGATTCCCTTAATCAATTTTGCTGCTGCCTGTAATAGAGTAATTTTTGAAGAAACAAAATGGCTCTCATCATCAACAATACAAAACATTCAGGTGGCTCATTTCCGAACACCGAAACAGGTATCGGGTAAATAGTAACATTTTGGCGGACTATAGGAGGGAGAAAGGGACAAATGCGTTGTACTCACAATATCTGTACATGTTCCTAAAGCATATCGACATGTAGACGCAGGTGTATTTGCACGTCCTCAAACAACCATGTATAGCCTTCCTTCCCTGGGTGCACAATTACGTGAGTGTGTGTGTGTGTGTGTAGGCAGCAGCGAGAGTGCCCCAGGATGCTAGCTGCCTCTCCAGGGATGTGAAGTGTCGTCAAAAATAGAGAGCTTTCATGGTCTAGTTTGCTGCTTGTGTCTGTATCCACAACAGATTAAACTGCCTTCCTTAATTGCTTGCTCCAGTTCTCAATAATAAGAATAATAATGTATTACAGGACGCCTCTCCAATATTGGGGCACTGCATTGGAATCTGTTATGTGGGACTTAATGAGCATATTGCCTCTTATTATACTGTTTCAGTAGACCAGTTTGTGTATCTGTCTATCTATGTGTCTATCAATCTTTCTATACCCAAATGTGTTGTATTTTTCTAGGTATTGTAGTGTGTAGTGTGTGTGTGTGTGTGTGTGTGTGTGTGTGTGTGTGTGTGTGTGTGTGTGTGTGTGTGCATGTGTAAGTAAGTGACAGATGGTCTCTGGTCATTGTCCCAGTTGAGTATACACTCTACAGATGCTGCCGCCAAGCAAGGTGTCAGGAGTAGTTTGCTCTCTCTCTCTTTCTCTCTCTCTCTCTCTCTCTCTCTCTCTCTCTCTCTCTCTCTCTCTCTCTCTCATTTCCTCAAGATATCACATATGTTATGTAATAATCAATGTCACCATCCTGCCAAGTTATAAAAAAACATGTATATTCTCAATTACACTTAGTGGTATTTTTTGACATGCAAATGACTTTTGTTTTATTTGGCCAGGTTCGGAGGTATCCCACTCGCTTTTCCAGAAATAACGTCACAGTTACTCAGATGAACACCTCTCCCTTGGACTATTTATTCTGTAGAAAGTAGTTCAGAGCAACCCAACTCTTTAAATGTCTGTCTTCAGAAACCTATGGGTGACGTTACAGAGCAACACAGACTCACTCCCTACTCGTCAAATGTATGACGCATGTCAGTTTCAACGAAATAGGGGTACCCTTGACGTTGTTTTTCGACGAGGGGGGTCCGTCAGATACACATTCATGTTATTCCCTCACCATCCGATATCGACGAAAGAAAAAAACACGCCCCCCGCCCCTTAACTCGAAATCTGTGACACTTATTGGTATTTTTAGCCCAATAACCGCTGTTTTAATCAACATTATTCACGAGATATTATCATGGTTTATATTTATTTCTTTTAATGTTGTTATTTCGGTCTATTTCGGTCAGGGAAGCTGGGTTGCTTTTTTGTTGATTTATATTTTTTTAAACTATAACGCTACATCTATCAACATTTATTTAGATGTTATCATGGTATTCATTTCTTTATTTTAATAATATTATTTCGGTCTTATTACCGGTGAAATATTACAGTATATGCTGTAATATAGAACATTACGATATGATCCGAGCAGAACGCATTCAAAGCCGATATCCCCCAATGCAATGCGGCCATTCATTACTCAAAGAATCGGGCAGCGATCAGCTGGTCTTTAACGCCAGGATCGCTTCAATATACATATATACAGTCAGTGATTGTGTCACCAGCAACAACACGTCGCTCAGTTTTGTTCCAGTAAGTTATGAACCATAATAACGTTTAAACGAATCCGCCGAAAACTCCGGAAGTGACGTAGTACGTCCCGCTCAGCGGATACGAAGATAAAAATATATAATATTCGTAATATTGATATTTTTTTCTAACGTTGTATTTGAGGAGTTAAATAATAAAGATAGTTATAATAATAAAATACAGTTTCATGTATTTGTTTCATATATTGTGTGCTCTGCCGGCCGGCGGCCTCAATCTGAAATGGAATCAAGCCATTTCACGGCGGGCAGCAGAAAGAGGAGCCGAACGAGCTCATACTTGGCATGGAGAATAAAGATAGAGCAGACCATGTGCTTGCCTGGAGAGACGGGTTTCTATTCCTCTCCACAACCTTCATGACAGTCATAATAAAATTCTCTGTAATGCAGCCTTGTATAACATAAACCATCTGATTCACCGTGGGTGTCTGCTCTAAATGATAACACACTTTCAACACGGGCCTTCCAGCCAAAAGTGCATGTTGTCCATATGAACACCATTGGGCCTATAGGAGCAGAGCCGATGGATTGGTTCATCATTTATGATCTCTGATATCCTCTGACCCAGCTCTATCTTCGAGAGTTACCTCAACTTCAGTTTCAAAGGGGGGGGGGGGGGTCAGCTTTTCTTAGACATGAGTAGGGGGGGGCACCAAGGAAAAAAGGTTGGGAACCACTGCTCTGACCCATCTCATGACCCTTTTCTCAGCTTGTGAAATGGTTGAATGAGATGTGAGTTTTGTCTTTGTGCAGTAGTGCTGAGGTAGAAGTGTGCCAAAAATGCCAAAACACATGTTATATATGTATACATACCCAAACAAAGCTATATACATCTTACTCAGTGAACAAAAACCTCAGCAACAATCTGCTTATCCTTTTAATTTCCTGAAAATGCTTCCTAAAACTAGTCCCTTCTTAATTTTGAAAAGGTAGTCTCAGTAAAGGCTACAAAGGTTAGGATGGCTACAAGCTGTAACCACGGTGATTTATATGAGGATCATCTTCTGAATATAATAATTAATATGTTCGGCCTACCATAAATTGATATTTCAAAAAAGTAATTTATTTAAAACAACTAATAATGCAGTGTGATTTTAAATCAAACTAAGTCCCACACATAAATATACTCATGTTTTTCCCCTTTAGTCTTTGCTATTAATATTCATCAACTGCAAAATTAGAAAAATTGCATTTTTAAATAACTATGCATGGAAAATAAAATAAAAAATGCTTCTCTTTGTATATAGTTTATTGTTTTTCACAACAGTACAATTCAAAACAAATGCAAATTAGTCAAACAAGCCATTAGGGCTGTATTTCTAAACACTCAACTGTAGGTTTTTGTATAGTATATATAAGGCAAATCAAAGTGCTAAATATAAAACACAATTTTTTCATTATTAGTATTTTATTGTGTAAATTCTCACGTACAACGTGGAACATTCTTTCACAGACGAAATGTGGCTTTGAATGCGTTCTGCCCGGATCATATCGTAATGTTCTGTATTACACCATATACTGTAATATTTCACCGGTAATAAGACCGAAATAATATTATTAAAATAAAGAAACGAATACCATGATAACATCTAAATAAATGTTGATAGATGTAGCGTTATAGTTTAAAAAATATAAATCAACAAATATATAATAAATAGACCGAAATAATAACATTAAAAGAAATACATATAAACCATGATAATATCTCGTGAATAATGTTGATTAAAACAGCGGTTATTGGGCTAAAATACCAATAATAACTGTCACAGATTTCGAGTTAAGGGGCGGGGGGCATGTTTTTTTCTTTCGTCGATATCGGACGGTGAGGGAATAACATGAATGTGTATCTGACGGACCCCCTCGTCGAAAAACAACGTCAAGGGTACCCCTATTTCGTTGAAACTGACATGCGTCATACATTTGATGAGTAGGGAGTGAGACTGTGTTGCTCTGTAACGTCACCCATAGGTTTCTGAAGACAGACATTTAAAGAGTTGGGTTGCTCTGAACTACTTTCTACAGAATAAATAGTCCAGGTACCCCTATTTCGTTGAAACTTGATGCCAGGGTCCTTGACCATGCGTCATACATTTGACGAGTAGGGAGTGAGACTGTGTTGTACAGAGACCACATCCATATTTTATACAGGCTATGTAATGAACACACGTAGACGATCAAATAATTTCACCAAAATGCCTCTCTGGATTCAGAGCTTTTAAACCTAAAGAAAGCCCAAGGCTGAGATGTCAGTGTCAATCAGTGGCATGCTTTTCAGAGAACAGCATGTGGATTTTGATGTGCACATCTTCCCTCCCCCCTATGTGTCTTCCGTCATACCTCAGGGTGTGCAGACGTTTTCGACATTCTCACCGCCATGCGGCCCATCCTTCCATGAACACTTAACTCTGCCGTGCAACAAGAATGCATCCCTAGGACTCTCACCTTTCGTCTTTCCCTCCATCTCGTCCTAACAGAACAGGGGCTGACTTAATAGAATTCATAAAACAAAGACGGGATTGATTGGTAAATGAGGCGCAGGAGGGGGGCCAGCGTAAAAATTAATTATTAGAGCGGCACAGTTCCGGCTTGTGATCAACAAGCATGGACCTGTGGAGCCTGCGTGTGTGCGTGTGTGTGTGTGTGTGTGTGTGTGTGTGTGTGTGTGTGTGTGTGTGTGTTTCCAATTAAATGCAGTGAAATTGAGAGACTTGGCCTGTAGGAATATAATTACCAGAATCCTTGGGGGGAAAGAGGACAGAGTGTCTTCAATGTGTCAGCACATCTTGCACAGAGTGAGTGCAGTGTATTTATGCTGGTGTGAATGTGTATGAATTCATTTCTAAATAATTCTGCATCAACGATTGTGCACGTCTTAGTGTTGCATTTAGCGTAGCTGTGTGTTTTAGTATGTGATGCACACAAATGTCTTCATGTGTCTATAAGTGCATTTCCACCCATGTATGCCTGTATCTCTGCATATATTAGTTTATGCCTGTGTGTATGTTTGTGAATTCCCTATTTCTGCTTGTGTGTGTTCAATAGCTTTATGAGTGGCCAGGGATAATGAATCAGGATGACGGGGAGGTGCTCAAAGGAACCGCAGCATCATCACCATCAACAACCACAATAGCTCCATATGTCTATCAGCCCCTGCTCTGGTCCTTAGAATACACGGCTGGCATTAGAGAGAGAGAGATCAGACAGGTAGAGAGGGAGAAAGAGAGTGATAGATGGAGAGAGGAGAGCCAAAAGAAAGCAGAAAGTCACACAGTTTAGCTGTGTGATGACATATTAATTAATACAACGTGCCTTGTGGAGGCACAATACATTTCTTGTAGCCTAAATGCATTTTAAATAAAGATGAAAGAATGTTCAACCAAGATTTAGAACAATTTCAATACTTTCTTCCAATGAAATATTTTACCTATGCATCGTTCAACCTCCTCTGCACAGCAGCATCAGTATTATCAGGAAAAGTATCTTATTTAACTTTAAAATTAACTAAAGATACTGTGGGTAATTTCAGGCACAAGGAGACAGATATCATCTCCTACTAGATGGGATAAATTAGATGGGATACTTTCCTGTAGTCCTGAGCTAATTATTACCAATCACCAGACCAAATCAATAGCTACTTTCTCTCTCTCTCACACACACATACATGAAAAGAAAATCTCATTTTATCACTTAACTTTATACAATGATTCAGCATGGCCTGAGTCTGTACTGTCACTTATCCAATGCAACATCACATCCTTTTTTCTATGGCCTCAAAATGTCAGTGCGCACGCACACACACACACACACACACACACACACACACACACACACACACACACACACACACACACACACACACACACACACACACACACACACACACACACACACACACACACACACACACACACACACACGTTTACTCAGGCTACCAGGCTTCTCATTTCCAAACTCCATCAATGCCATCTCCAGCTCAAGTTATCTGTCATGTAGTATGACCGCACCAATTACTCATATTGCATAACTCCTACCTCACAACATCATGATCCTCGACTAATGTATTTTAACACGTCAGTGACACTTAGGAAGAAGGAGCACGATTCAAATGTCATGACAGGGATGACGCCGTCTCTTGACAAACTGGCTGCGTGTGTAATTTGACAAGCTGTTAATCACCAAATACTTGCGCCGTGATCGGTGGGTGGGGGCATCCGTCTTGATACACACAGGAGGAGTGAAGGAATGGAAAGTACTAAAATACAGCCAATATACGTACAAAACGAGTACCTAGTAGACATTTCGATTGATAGATTGAAAGGCATGAACTCTAAAAAACTGACATCAGTCACTATTGAATGGTTGTCTGTCTGTGTTTCTTTGACAATTTGTGGTAGCTGTAATTCACGCACACAGACACGCACCCATAAACACACACGTGTCCACGATCAATCAATTTATCAACAAATAAACAGAGTAAGGGCTGAGATTTAAAGCCTTGTGGCTCTCAGTTGTGCGTGCGTGTCCTCTGCCCTATTGTGCAGAAAGGGGCCACAATGTTCAGGTTTTCATAGGACAGAGAGAAAAAATGTCAACATAATGCATAAAACACAATCTTGTCTCAGTCTGATGACAAGTTAGCCTCTGGGGACAACTGCCATTACTTCAGGTGTTCCGTTGTAGCCAGAGGATATCCGGGCCAAGACTTCCTCTTCTATGTGTCGTTCGACGACTTTACTACACGGACAACAAACGGAAACCAAAACGCTTTTGATACCAAAATCTCGTCCCGTTCCCTACAGAGTCTGCATTCATATGCAGATATCCATTTATGGAGATTACATACAACATGAAGAATAGTTTATTATATGGTTTTCTGACAGGCCTCTCTTGTTAACCGAAGCATTTTTAAGTCCCTCAGACCGGTTCATGTTGACAAAGAAGCAGTGAGAGAATGAAATGAGATAAGACGCTTATGATTAGATTCGTAAAAAATGAACGATCAGTGATGATGACGGCAGTACTGCTGCTGATGAATGTGATGATGCGTATTTGTGGTGATAATAAGGATGCTGCTGATGAAAATGTCCAATATGTTCATGCTACTGTTTTTAATCGTGATGACCTTAAAAGCGTTAAAAGTGATTATGTAAAGAGAAAAGAGTTGGGTGAGTCCAGTCGAAAGTGATAGTTAGGAGGAGGGTAGCATTTCGTAGTGAAAGGGTATAACTGGCTTCCAGCCAAAAGCAAGTTTGCTTTGCCTTTCTCATCTGCACAAACACACATACAGCCTCTTGCAACAGTCAGTGTTAATACCCTTAATTTACAAGCCACTGGAAGAGAATGCTAGGGAGATAGATGGGTGTGTGTGTGTATGTGTGTGTGTGTGTGTGTGTGTGTGTATATATATATATATATATATATATATATATATATATATATATATATATTCAGCATGACTTAATGAATGATCTTAAAGAATGATCAGATATGATTCTACTGCAGCCTGACTGCAAAATGTGGTGTTCACCAATTCAGTCACTGCTGTTGATCTAAGATCAATCTCATGTCTGATCAGAAATCATGCATTTCAATAAAGTATGTCTGCTGTGAATGGGAAATAAGTGGAATGGCTTGCAAGTAGACAGCAATAGATGCATTCAATTCATCAGCCTGCATGATGTAAGATAGAGTCAGATGAAACAGAGAGCTGTTTTCCAGAGATAACTAGTATCATCCAGTCAAATGTCTCCCTGACTCCAGTCAAATGTGTCCCTGGGTCTCCAAACTGCTCAGTCAAAGCTGCTGCTGTTTTAACAAACTCTACAAAACAGGTTGGCGAGAGTCCTGAGGGCTATTTCACAAAACCAAGGTAAGGGATTAAGCCAAGATTTCCCAGTTATCCTGGCTCAATTTAGCCTTGACTCGGTTTCACAAAAGCAGAGGCACCTAAGTTACCATGGAGATGTATTCTGTGCAACTAGCCTACTCCTGACAAGGCTAACAGCCAAGATTTATTAATCCTGGAGCCTTTTCTGATCACTCACCAGTGGTTTTACTTTATTGTTATCAGCCTGAATTAAAATAAAACATGTTCATATTGCTGTTCATTTAAGTACTGTTATTATTTAAAGTTGGGACCGTAATTCTTTTTTTTTTTATAATTATTCATGTGACAGTCATTGTTACTGTTATATTAATGTATGCAGACTGCTGTTCATATTGTTGTTAGAAGTTTGATGAATATATTATGGCAGTTGTTGAGATAATTAGAAAAAGCTATTAAAATTTCAAATGTTTTTTAAATGAAGTCTGTTTCTAAGGGCAATACATACAATGATGTACATGTGTGTTTCTATAGTTGACCAATGCACCTTGAATTATTTTAGTTGATTCATTTTTTTTAAATTCTTTAACAATAAAGGATTGTGTTTGTTCCTCTTCCATGTGCATTTTATTTGGCATTCTTAGCACACAATTTGTGTTGTCCAGTAAACTGGGACTATAATTTGGGAGTATTGTACAGTTTTAAGAACATATCCTAATTGTACAATCCTCCCAAATTATAGTCTTAGTTCACTGGACCAGTAACTATATAGTGATGTAGGCTACTGTACATTCATGTGACAACAGGGAGAGGACACCTCAATGGTTTTTTACATGGAAATAACAGATGAATATCACTCTTATCTTATCTTTATAGTTTCTAGATTTTAGAGTCCAATTTATTCAGTGTCTTTCTTTTCTATGTCCATATATACGAGGGAGCAAAGCATATAATATGTAAAGAAGGAAACTCTGCCTCTGTAAAAAAAAAAAAAGATTAAAAACGAGTGGCAGATAATAGTGGACCGACTGAAAATATACATTCATGAACTACTGCTCTTAACTGAAACCATTCAATGAGTCACTGTCATTTGTAAAAACTAACAGTTGTACACTTTGCATTAAAAGCGAGCAGTGGAAGTTAATATGACTTAGGAAATTTATATTTTAGCCCACGAGAGAGAGGGAGAAACAGAGTGAAAGAGATATTTACGCATCATATTCTAGCGTTATAGAAAATTGATCTTCATGGAGTAACATTATCTTCTGCTTATTTTTAAGGCAAAGAGTGCAACGGTTAATTTGTGCAGATGATTAGTAGCCTAATCCTTGAATGGTATGATTATGTTTCAATTCAGAGCAGTGGTCAGTTAATGTACATATATTTAGGCTACTTACACATTCAGTCGGTCCGTGATCATCTGCCTCGCTTTCTCTCGCTGTTTCATTACAGTGGCCATGTTTTTTTTCTTTTTATACAAATCATATGTTTCACGTTATCATACTTCCACAAGAAGCTGCTGCTCATTCTGTACAAAGTATGCACAATGCGTATTCTCCATTTTAGCATCAGTAAATCTGTTTTCGACCTTGCGGTCTGTTAAAGAAAGCCGTGAACGCGTATCTCTCCAAATTACTTCAGCCTGGCTCGAACTAGTCGCTCCTCCTCAGCGTGGCTTGGCCTTTGTGAAACGCACCAAGCCGGGCTGCACAGATTAGACCTGATCAAACCTCGCTTTATCAGTTATCCTGGATTTATAAATTCTGCTTTTGTGAAGTAGCCCCCTAGGGGCGGTTTTCTTTCTCTCTTAGGTAGGCAGTAAGCAAAAGTGTGTTTGTTTTTGTTAGATATACTATAATAGTTATAGTTATATATATAAACAGTCCTAACCTGCAGCTTATTATTTGGCATCTCATGAATGATCGCTGGAGATGATCCAGGTTCGAAGTGTTACCGTCTTGTTGACCATGAACCTATAGTATTACCTTCTGTATGTCATTTACTGCCTTGTAAAAATTACCGTCATTTGCTGTCAATCATTTTGCATAAATAATTTCAGATGAGTAACAGATGAGTCATTTCAGAAGTTAGGATTGATAATAACAATTTCCAAGCAAAATGATTCTACTACATTACTCTACGTATCTCTCACGTGCTAAATGAGCCATTAATCATGCAATCAACCATGCAGAACATCATAAGACAATAACGCTAAGGAAGTGCCACACTGACTCCAATAAGGTCACAAATCTTCATGGCGGATGAGCCATTTGTTCACATCACTGAGCAGTGAGCAGAGTGGAGTTGAACGACGGGATGTGGTGTCCGTCAAATTGGCTTAGTGACGGTAGAGCGGGCCTGAGATGGCCCTCCTTACTGGTGTCAGCCCTGACAGGTGACAAAACAGCTGCGGAAGAGGCATGACAAGGGACCATATGTGTGTCTGTGTGTGTCAGAGAGCAAGAAAGAATAGGTAAGTGTGTGTGTGTGGGTAAGAGAGAGAGAGAGAGAAAGTTAGAGAGAGAGAGAGAGAGAGAGAGAGAGAGCGAGAGGGTTTATTGATAAAAGAGAAAGGCTTCAATGCAATACAGAAATATCAGGTGATAAAGTGTTGCTGACAACAAGGGTGTGTTTTTTGGGTTGACACGCACACTTACAATACAACGATCTTACATTATCTGTATGTACAGAGGAGTGACTAGTCGTCATCATCATCCACTTTAGATATATATATATATATATATATATATATATATATATATATATATATATATATATATATATATATATGCACTTTCATTTATGGTTATTACAGTTTATGTTCCTTAGCTCCTTACAAACCTAGAGTAAAGGTGAATTTGCAAAAATAGGGGTTACATAGTTTAGGTAAAGTTTGGGGGAAACATCACATTAGTGAAATGCAAATGTCCATCGTTCAGTTGTGTTAAATTGGAATACTTTACCTTAAATACCAGTAGAGTATAGAGTAGTATGTTATGATATGTTATTTATAGCTACAGGTGAAGTAGAAATTGTTTCAAGTATTATCTATAATTTGAGTCAATTATTTCTGCGGGTTTTACAAAGTCAAATTTAAGACTTTTTAAGACCTTTTTCAAGACCATTATAAATAAAATTCAACACTTTTATCGCAACATCAACTAAGCCCTAAATTCAGTTTTTTCAAGCATAGTATCGCTAAAGAATAAAATCCATTTTATGTCTGTGCTACAATCAGAAAGAGACTCGCACCAATAACATAAAAGCTGATTGGCTGCAATATAAGTTGCATGTTGGTCTCATTTGTAGTCGTAATACAGCAAAATGATACTATACTAGTGAAAGAAAGAACTACAACACCACAGAATCATAAAAAAGAGCATTAGTGGTAGCATTGCATGGTTGTAAGGAAAATTAAGACTTGTTTAAAATTATTCAAGACCTAGAAAACAATACTTCAACGAATTTAAAATTTTGATTTTTAGGTCAAACTCTTTAAACACAGTACTGTGTTTAAAAAATAAATCACTGGCAGGTGGTGAGTCAGTTAAGGGAAGCAGGCATGCAATTTAAAGATTACTAATTCAAATCCATCTACCTTACATAAATAGATAAACAGGAAACCAATGCTTTACGTTTTTGGAAAAATAAATCAGGACAATGACATATGTATATATTTAAAATATGCTGTTGTCTGCTTGCACAGTATTGTAAGATGTCATGGTAAAATCTCAATTCTGAATTTGTGTGAACAACTTGAACCTTCATTTCCTAATCCAACAGCTCATTTTATTTACAGAGTGAACTGCAGCTTAACCAGCATCCATCACCTGTCATGAATTCAGAAGACTGCACAATAATCCCTGACATAACAAACACATCATTCTAAATACATACACACCTAGTTACCATAAATCCACACCCTCACATGCTGTGAAGCATACAATCATCTATAATTAGGGATGTTGTTGTGATGGGGCGACTGCTGCTTGTCAACAGAGATAAGCTGCAGACGTGTGCGTGTGTATGTGGATTTGTAACCATTGTTGCACCTGAGCACACTGAGTGAAAGCGCCTAGATTAAATGTGATACTGTAAGGACACACCATGTGCATGTACTCACATGAATAGAAGACGTAAACAAGTGATACAAACTCTCCTCCCCTGAAAAACGGCCTCATAAGTCGTTTGTGTTTACGACTCATATTTACGTTTATAATAGTCTCGCTTTGCCAGACCTTCCCTCACCACACTGCGGAGGAGGATCTGACTAGTCAACACAGCATTCCTGGATGGGAGAAAAATGTGCTCTGGTTTATTGCCATTTCTTTAAACCAATCACAATCGTCATGGGCGGCCCTAAGCACCGGGCAGAACCACGATGCCTCTGCAAAATAGCCTCGGGAAGGAACTTGTTTTGGTGGAACGTGTGTACGTAAAAGTTGTTTTAATTGTGCATTAGAAAACTCTGATTGGACAGATAGTGTAGCTAGCTGTCTGGATTTACCCTGCAGAGATCTGAGGAGGAGTTAACCATAGTCCTCATAAATCGAGTTTAAAAATAGAGTTTAAAATTCCAACACAAAGAAAGCAGAAGGTACCGGACATCCCGGAAGTGGAACGTTGTGGATACAGACTAAGTTTATAGTGATGTTGCCTCTAGGGGTTATAGTAATTATGACAGGAAGTAAGGTGACAAAGCATAATGGTATGTGTCCACTGGCAAGTGTCATTTCCACGCTTCACATTCATTGTCTATTTAAGCCGGGCAATGCATTCTGGTAGAGTTGCGATGACTTTTCAGAAGTAGGGCGTTGAGTCGACCGCTCTTCATTCGCATAAAGTTGAATCCAGGCTACTTTATGCAAATCAAGGGCATCCTCTCGAGAACTCCAGAAAATCTTTTATACTGACCGTTGTCGATCTAAAATTAAGACAGATTTAGCAACTAACCCTAACCCAGAAACACATTTTTAGTGAACTATTTTCATAAAATAAGCAACGGTTTCCAAAACGAGCCGCCATGTTGGTCCAGTTTGAAATCCGGGAGCAGCCAGCCCACAGTGAAACATTTGTCCAATCAGGTGCAGCCATCAAAGTCGTAGGAGGGCCTAACCTGTTTTCTTTGCCCGTCAGTGGTCATTGAAGATACATTGAGAATTGTTAGTGGTGAGCCCATAAAGCATCCAAGACTGGGAAGCGGTGCGAGCCCTGCTGCCAAAAAACACCTATGGGGGCACATCCCATAAGAGCGCTACTTTCCGCGTGACAAGGTTGGTTGGGGTGGTGTTTGGGTGCATTTCGATATTTCCAGTAAAACAGCAATCAGGTTAAGAGGAAACTGCCCTTCAGATTCTAAGAGCGAGGGGTTATTTCTGTCACAAAACAGCAACTTTCACTTTTTCCTCACCAGGTATGACAGCAACCACTATCAGTCATGCCTTCTAAGTGAGGCAATAAATCATATAGAGTATATGGTAAATATGTATTTTCAGACTAGAAAGCTGAAAATAATACACTGTCAGTGCAGGTCCACCAAAGCAACCAAGCTGATCCAGATTAGAACCTAGAAGTCCCGATGAAGCCAACCGTGCCTCCTCTGCTGTTGTCAAAGTGGATAAGGAAAAGGGCAGCTGCTGCTCTTTTATAAAAGAAGGGCCATTAGGGTTGAGAGGAAGCATCCTGATAGGCTGAGCACACACGTGCAACTTTGCAACAGACAAATATGCATTTTGCATTCTATTATAATTTATTGTCCATTTCCAACAGGTCTTCTAAAATGCTACCTTTCTTAAGCTTAAAATATCAAGGTTTTTTTTTTGTGATTTATTGTCAGTGAGGCATTGATTCAGTTCTGTGTTAATATGTCTGTAATTTGTTTTATCACTTGTCTTGTTAAGTGTTTGTCTATCCCTCTCGACGAGTGCCAACCTGCGACTGCTGTTCCTCTTTGCAAACATCTTTTGGCACATGTTGTCATAATTGTCAAGACTGTGCCCCATGCCTCATTAAATTGTTTTCTAGTTGTCAATGGCTGAAGAGTTTATGTATTGTATTCATTTGGCCTTTGGAAAATCTGTTGAATCTCTGAGAGCGATAGTTTGACTCATTTTACAGCAGTAAAATTGCCATTCAAGTTAATGTGACCCACCTGAGCAGCCGCATTTGTAATTGTAATTTAAGTAAATCCATTTTTTTCTTTAGTCAACCCCAATATCTTTTTCATTGATCTGGTCACACACACACACATGCATGCACGCGCACACGCACACACACAAACACACACACACACACACACACACATTTGGTTGACACTGTCCGTTCTCTCTGTTACATTCTCTGGTTTAGATGTGAGGAGGGAAAACGCTCCTGTGGGTCAGACATCCTGCCACCGTTAGGGGCGGAATAAACAACCTATATCATCAAATGGACTCGTTTTGGTCACAATCACGTTCAGTATGAAACAATAGCAGAGCCTGTGGGTGAGTATACATGAGTCAACAGCCTTGCCTGCCGGTGGCATTCACAGTGACTCACGTTTCCAGGAAGAGGGAGAGAGACACAGAGAAAGAGAGGGGTAGGTCTGAAGTCAAGACCACCTGATGTATGATGCGTACTTCAAGCAGGCCAATAAAAAAAGCCTCTTCTGAGAATTGTTTCAAACTATTACTTGTGCTTTATTTTTAAGATACATTCCTATAATATCAATGAAGTAAAAGGCAAACTGAAAACTCTTAAAAAATGTGTCAGACATCGAAGATGCAGATGGGTTATGTAATCCACTTTCTCTCTTTTGCTTCTCTCTCTTGCAATGCATGCTTCTCATTTCGTGTCTTGTCTGTGTCTTCCTCTCTCTGATGGTGTTTGTCCCTCCACCCATTGCATTTCCCCTCTCTTTATTCTACATCATAGAGTATCGACAGCCACCGCTACCAAACCTCTTCTCTACTCTCCCTCCCTCCCTCTGTCTCTCTTTTCCTCTGGGCTTCAGGAGGCTCTCAAGGCGCAGTATGTGGCTGCCCTCACCACACAGTTGTCAAACATAAACCGATCATTTCCCCTAACTGAATAATACCAGCCTTCTGCAGACCCACTCTCATCCCGCTCGCTGTCCCTCTCCCATTTTCTGTGCTCCCTCCAGCCCTTTGTCATTTTCATACCTTCCATCTCTTTTTCCCCCCCCTTTCTCTCAGTCTCCCCTATCTCCCTTTTTCTTCTTTTTACACCCCCTATACCTTCTCATCTTCATCTTTTTACTTTTCTTTTGCCTTCTGCTTCGCTCCATGTTATCCTTTCTCTTTTTTAGCCTCTTTTTATCCCCTGTTTTCTATATCTTTCTTTTTCTTTGCATCTCTCTGACTCTTTCCCTCTTCTGCTTTTTGTTCCTTCTCATTTTCTATACAGGCACCATTTCTCTCTATTTGTGCCACCCCCTGTTACTCTCAGGTCATTGTGAGCTGCTGCTACAAAAGAAATATAAATGCCCTCTCTCTGCCACCTATCGAGAAGCACAATACTATACTCACACAGGCCAGGCCTGACGTCCAATTGTGTGTGTGCGTGTGTGTGTGTGTGTGTGTGTGTGTGTGTGTGTGTTCTTATGTGTGAATGTGTGTGTGTCTGGGCATTAACGCAAGAACTATCACAACACATACATGTATGTATGTGAGTGGCTCATGAATAACTAAACCGCAAGTGCACTTTGACCCAGACATGTCACAATCATGCATTGCTTGATTGTCCTGATGTTCATTCTGAGGATTTTTGCATTGCTCCCTGCAGTGTTTGCTCTTTTACCAGCAGCACATCATTTGTTAACTTCCCTTCTGCGGATGCCAAAGATCCTGACTCTACAAAAGCTGGAAAGAAAGACTCAAGGACACAAGGTACTGAACATCCTATCCTGTGTAACTCAGTATAGAGTGGCACTCGCATTTCCAGAATAGGACATCTGATCATCACTGGGGGTCACGGATGCCAATAATGCTGCGTTATCACTAGTTTTGATCCAACATAGTAGATTAAAACTATTGTATATGCATATTAAAGTGAGTCATTTTCAGAGTTGATAGAAACCAATATGACTGGATCGTTTTAGCAACTTCTGTCACTGGACAGAAATGCTCTATGTAACCCTGAACAGTGCTTTTGATAATAGCATCAATCAACATGAGACGGGTTAGACACCACTGCCAAATGCTAACATCAATAGAAGGGAAGGGAGGGGGTCGGATATGAATGATCAGGCTTATTGATGTTTTGTTCGAAGGATCAGAGTTCATTTAAAACAACAGCCAGCTGCCTCTCTCATTGTGCAGCTCCAGCGCATTTCAATGTTCTAAGGCCTTAAGATTAGATCAGCATAAGCAGAAATTCTGCCACTACCAGCATGGACAAAAGATCAATTTTGGGATGGCAGACTGGAGGTCTATTTCTATCAACTGGAAGTGATAGGGGCAATGTGTTTGTCTGTGAGTGCAATCCAATTATATTACGTTGTAGACATTAAGATGGCAGTGTTATGCAGAGTCACTTCCAATGAATGGGTGAAGCAGGAGAGTGAGCTTACATTTCTAGAAAAAAATACAAGCGACCACTGGTAGAGAATCAAAGTCAGTCTGCCCAGACAATACATATATGATAACGAATGTCCCTTTACTCTTAAATGACTGTAAAAGCATCATCTAGAACAAGAAGGAGAGGAGAGGAGAGGAGAGGAGAGGAGAGGAGAGGAGAGGAGAGGAGAGGAGAAGAGAGGAGGCGGTCACTAGTGAGATCATGGTCTGTTTGATCAGATGTTTGCACCACTGTCTTAACTGGACACATTTTCTTAAAAAGTATCAGAAAATGTAAAAAAAGAAAGAAAAAAAACCCTTTTTTTTTTTTTTTTAAATCTGCTGATTCTTGGCTGCATCAGATAGTTTAATTAATTTGGATACAAAACACAATACAGGAGGCCCTCACCAACTTTGTGCACCTGCATGTGACAGAATATTGTTCAGCACCATGGACAGCGTCGAGAGAGAGAGAGAGAGAGAGAGAGAGAGAGAGCAAAACATATTGTATTGTCATTTCTGATAGCTTGCAAACTAAAATGTGTTGTAATTTTGATTACATCGAGCCTGTGTAATGCTGAAACATAACATAAGGTATTGCAGACTGCCCCTGGAATACAGAAACACAGCAAAATCGACTGCAGTCACGGAGACATTTTTTTGTTCTAATTACTTTTTTAGTTCTAAAATGATCCGTCTAAGCAGTAACCATTGCCAATTTAAATGTTTCCAATGCCAGTTTAATAAAAAGCTGCGGCGAGTTATTTTTATGGCAGTGCACGCTCTTCCCAAAAATGTTAAGGTAAAAACGACCCAAAAAAGAGATCACTTGCCGGATCAGTGAGGCTACAGGTCTAATAAACACGCAACACCTCTGCCTCATCTCTGCGCTTTCTGTCAGCTTTTCTTAAAGAAGCATTAATACTACGACAGTAACATAATAAGACAAAGACCTGAGGTGAAAATATGTCAAACTTACCTTGACTGACATTAAAAAAGGTGTGTCCAGGATTTACTGAACAAAACAGCTAAGGTTTCGCCTTATCCGAGACACCTGGCCGGTGAGCACCATGGAGAATTACTATCCACTGACCAGTTATGGAATCGGTGCACACGGAGGCATTTTGGCGAGAAAAGGCGAGGACGTCGTTGCGATGCTGCGATGCATAAGCCCGGTTCCCCGATGGAAAATTGGGTTGTGCGTTGCAGCCTTGGCGTCTGTGTGGTGCGCACTGGTCTCCACTGGACTCACATTTCCAGAAAGCAAAAAAAAAAAAATCAAACGGCAATTCTCTGCTGTTTTTTTTTACCCGCCAAGTTTAATTTTGGGGCTCCTAAACAACCATTTGACAGTAAATGTCAAAGAAAATGTATAATTTTGAGTTCTACTTTAAGCTGTATGCGCTAAAGAATTTGGGAACACTTTTGTTGACCATGGTCACGTTGACTGAGCACACTGCAACAAAAAAAAAATCCCACGAAGCAGGAGACAAATATTTGTCCAATCTAGCATGTTTTTACAACGCATCTTCTTTTTTCCATTTACAAATTGGCACAAGGAACACTTCACATCTTTTCAGACCATTCCGACACCAATTTCAGAGCTCATTAACTTGTTATTCCCAGACGCTGTATCCAAAAGGCGTGCCTGTTTTCAAGCTCAATTGCAACAGTTAATCAACTGCAGGCTAAAATACTAAAATGTATATGCTTCACTTTACCATGCGCCCAGTTCTCCTCCCGGTGGAATACGCGATGGAGGGGCGCCTCAACAAGCCAGCCTCTTCATGCAGCCAAAATATCCCACGAAGGTTTACCCACGGATCGCTTCTGACAAATCCATGGGTAAAGAATAACCACAAATGTCTACAAATGTCCTCCACTTAGAGCGATCAGATGCAGAAAAAAGTTGATATTTTCTATATTCCCACGCTCCATAGGCTTATTCATTTATCTCCGGTGCGTCAAAACCTCGTCTCGTTGAAGAATTCTCAGCGAAGAGTTCTGAGAGAGGGGGGAGAGAGAGAGAGAGAGAGAGAGTCACATTTAGGGAAATGGGCAACAATAACCTCCTGAATGAAGATAACTGTTGATTGGGGGGCATGCTCCTCATTATATAGCGAACACTGATTTATTTAGTCCCATCTGGAAAGTGCTTATGTTACAGCAGCGGTAGCCTACTAAATCACTCCCTAAATTGAATTGAATTGAGTGCAACACCTATATAGACAGGGAAAGGGGGAGAGAGTTGCCTCGAGAGATGCCTAATGCAGATACAAAAATGCCTTGTCACAGTGTTTATATAATATCTGGAATAAGAACTTAAGTGCTCTACAAGCTTAAAATGTCTTTTATTGTTTGCCGGTCATTAGAAATAACGCTGATCCACACAATATAAAGAGTGAGGCTGCAGAGATTTCAGATCCATTAAACATGACTACATTCCTTCACATGCCGTCAGTCGCACAAAAAGCATTGCGAGCTGGTTGCTTTGAAGCTTAAGCATACGGGTTAGTTTTAGACACTCTCTACATGTATTGACGGCAAAATACTTATTATGGCACTTTTATAACCCGGACAAGAAAAAGGCTAGAGGCATGAAAATTGTATGTTTTTCCATTGTGAGGTCATGACTAATTCAAGGCGCCATGTGCAAAAATACCCCTGTATGCCAGCTTGAGGTAAAGTGCGTTATTCATAAGTTGTGAATAATTGAGGTATAGGGAACACAGTTGGAACTGAGGGTGGATATTTGGATATTTGCTGACTGTTTGCTTTGTCTGGGTTGGCACTTATGAGAAAATACAATGCTTGGGTCAGGCAATTAGCAGGCAGAACAAAGAAACAAAGCTAGGCACCTTGTGTGTTTTAATGATCAAGAATCTTTTTTATATCTAGTTTGAATGTTATTAACAACAGATATGTCACCGACTTAGTGTTACTGCTGATAAAAGTTCTTGTTAAGAGACAGTTGGGCATCACAGAACTCATTAGGTTACATTAGTTACCATACAGTGTGGGAATGTGTGGAAGCAATGTGCAAATGAGATTTTTAGCATCATGTTGTACTGTGTACCATCATGGCACAAAATCTCATCATATCTCATATCTCTTCACACCAAGTCATTTGCATCATAACAAAACACAGCAATACGACAGTAACAAGAAACAGGGAAGTACCACAACATATGGTGGTCTTTTAAGCAAAAAAAAAACGATAACAGTGCATGATTTTTAATACAACCTGCCAATGTGAATTGCCAACAGTATTGAGGATCATAATTTGTCCACAGTCTGCATGGGTATACCACAAATATGGCATCCAGTTGTGCACATGATTGATGCCAAATGAAAACATTACTCACCCAGGACAAATAGTCCTACTGTTGACACTTACCGAGAGACAGTGCTAATTATAACTGAGGTTAATAGTTCTTCACCAGCCATCACGTACAACTGCTTAGGATGTAAAGTGTTTCAGACTCTCTTAAAACACGTCTTGGCTTATGGCCCATTGGCTTTGAATCCAAAAGGCCAGCCTCCAGTGCAGTACTAATAGAGTGCAGGTGGTTTGCTTTGTGATAAAATGTGTTTCCTGGTGTCTGGTAGGACAAACTAAACATGCCTGAAAAGTCATGTGAAACTTTGTTTAAATCAGGTATGTCAGTTTGGTTGATAGAGGCTCGTTTCCACAGAGATGCCAGTTGTACAGCCTCCGGGGCTGCTGGGTGGTGATAGGCTACATCCCGTGTGTGTGTGTGTGTGTGTGTGTGTGTGTGTGTGTGTGTGTGTGTGTGTGTGAAACTATGTGTTCTCCCTCACTGGATAGAGATAAGGGGGAGTCCTGGAGGTACCTGAAGCATGGAGGGATCTGGAGGAAAGTGATTAGTGCCACAGGCTCAAACCACACACTCGCTATCTAACTCTGTTAAAACCAACTGTCACCATACCACGCAGGTATAGCCACGATGACACGGGAACACATACACACTTTAATACACCCTTTGATGCAGCTTGCTGGTGAGTGTGTGTGTGTGTGTGTGTGTGTGTGTCAAACAGATATAGATATATACTTTACATATACAAAAGCAGTCCTGCAAATATAAACAGACACACCTCCAGAAGTTCAGTTTAAGGACTTCAGACATGTTCAGTTGTTAGCTAGTAAACTAACAGCCCTCTCTATATAATCTCATGTGACATGAAACATTTGTTTTTTATGTCTTATGTAAAGCGTGCACGCGCACACACACACACACACACACACACACACACACACACACACACACACACACACACACACACCTGAAACCTAAACTGTGGCCCCTCATGTTCCTATGAAACATTCAGAGTCCCAGTTGACTGGACATGTGTTCAGCCTTGAGTGGATAAGCCTTGAATGTCTGTGTGTGTGTTTTACATCAGTAATGTCTCGGCCACGCTGAGGCACAGAAGGGTCATGTTACACTTTCAATGCCACCGGAGAAAGTGTCTGGCAGAGAGGAAGGAAGGAGAAAAGTGGGGTTGATGAGAGGAAACATACAGAATTAAGTGTTTTCAAAGGGGTCAGGAGAGGAGTAAAGATTAAAGAAGAGGGGAGGATCGGGGAGTACAAAAGAGAAGAAGAAGAAGAGCCAAGAGGTGAGATAAGCAAGTAAAATAAAAAAAAGGAAAAGATAAAAATGAATCAAAAGAAAACATATTTCAGCCCGGGTTGTCAAATCTAAACACCGACACAAAAAAAGCAATTCACACAACAACTCTGCTTCCATTAAACCCCAACTGTGACATTTTGCCCAGCAGACTGATGGATTGTTTGTTTAGCTGTGTGCTGTTAGTTCTGTATGTTGGCAGCAAGTTTTTGTTTCAAACAAAAATCATACAAACTAAACAATATTTCTAATTGCATAATTTTAGTCGTTTCCCATAAAGGTTTCAGCTAAATGTAACTTCATGGCAACTTTGAGTGTTAAAGTGGTTTGTAAAAAATGTGCCAGCATGTTTAGTGTTACATTAATATTTTATTGCAATACATTGTGTAGTTTTATATCTTTATCAATACTTGTCTTTACTGAACAAATTGTTGAATGAACATGCCTGTTAATACTGTTAATTGATGTTAATAGACATCAATGCGGTTTGTGCTTACAGACAGAGGTGTCTCACAAAAACACATGAAACAAGCACAAAAATCCATGGACCTGACGTTGAGACAACAGCTAAAGAACTTAAACCAGTTTAACTTAATTTCAAGTCAATATACAGTTTCTCTCTTCCCCTCATGCACAAACAGGTATGCGCGCACACACAACCATACACATGAAGCATGCACATACGTCTTCGTCTGCAGTCTCATTTCACAGTCTGCTCTTTACCTACCCAGAACCCCCCTGGAGGGATTTAGTAAATAGAAAGCTAGTTTGTACTTTCCATTAGAGCCTAATTCTATTACGCAGCTGGCTCTTATCGATCCAAACATTCAGTGAGACATGCAAGAAAAGTAGCAAGTGGAGCACAGCGGAGGCCACTGTGGTTTGAGGATGGAGGCGGGGAAAGGTGGGAGTGTGAGGGGGTGCAGTTTGGTAGAGGGATGAAAAAAAAAGTAATAAAAGAGATGAGGACAGGGGGAGATAGAAATAAGAAAGGAATCAGAGAGCTCTATCTCCACCCACCTGTAAAACACACACTCAAATAGATGGCCATGGCATCTCACAAACATACACAATATCATTTTTATCCTGTATGTTTCCCAAGTATTACTGTGCACGTGAGGAAATGTGTGCATGTGTGTGTGTTCCGATGCCTCGACATTATACATACATACACACTCACTGTGTGGGTGTACGGAGCTCCACGCAACACTTATTCAAATTGACAGCATATATATCATTTGAACAGTGTAGAAACACAGAAATACCTCACACACGTACACACATACACAGGTGCATGTGTACACACACACTGGACTGTGATAGGAAGGTGACCATGGCGCGGCTGGTGTGGGAGCAAGATATGAAAACCCACATATGAATGAGAAACCTGAGGAATGTGTGCAATATGGTGTAGAGATTGGATGTGTGTGTGTGTGTGTGTGTGTGTGTGTGTGTGTGTGTGTGTGTGTGTGTGTGTGTGTGTGTGTGTGTGTGTGTGTGTGTGTGTGCGCGCATGTGTGTGTGTGTGTGTGTTGTTGTTTAACCCGGGCACTTCTTGACCAGAGATGTGGTTACACCTGACTCACCCAGCCTGAGGGGTGAGTAAACCTGAAAAAAAGAGGGAGATTATGAGGGGCATTTCTTCAGAGATGCCGGTAGATGGAGGGTGAGAGAAAGAAAGGTGTTGGCGAGAGTCAACAGAGCGGATAAAGGGAAGAGATGAGTTCAGAGAGGGGTGTGAAGGAGCCGGGGGGGGGGGGGGGGTGAGGCATAGAAGAAGGAGACATACAATCGGGAACATACAAAAACACGACAGGCTCCACTGCTACCTGAATTTCAGAAAAAAAAAAAAAAAAAAACGTATCGGTTAGCTGTGCATGTCCATTCTGTCAGAAGTAAAACACAAAGACAGGTCCTGACCAAACATAGGCTCAATGACCACAAACTATTGAAAGAGGAGGATATAAAAAAAAAGCACATGGCGACCCAGAGAGATGACTGAACGAAGAATACACCCATTCATTTAGATGACCATTCTTTGATAAATTAGTACGAGTAAAACCTCAATTTCCTCACGTACTAGACGACAAATCTACTCACGGCATGTTTCACAGGAACACAGGAGACTGCTAGAGGCTCGCTGAGCACGCTTTGCACTTAAATACACACATGCTAGTGAGTGTAGCTTATTGTAACACAAGAGGATGAAAGTGACTTAAACGAATGAAAGCTACTGGGAAACAGTAGGGAAAACATGTGTATGCAAGCTGCTCGACAAAAGCGAGCTAACGTTGGACCGAACAGACAGATGGGGAAGAGGATGTCAAAGAACGTTCAGTCTGAAACTCCCTCCCTGCGTCGACAGCAGGCAAACTAACAAGGGCGTTATCTGGATTAACACCACAGTGGAGTTTATGGTTCCTTATTTTATCACTGATGCACACCCACAAATCACAGTGCGTCTCTTGTCAGCTCCGTCAGCGTAGTTTTGTCATTTAGAACAATGTTTCATTTGACAGCTCTGTTCTCGCAACGTCTGAAGACAACAACAAAAAAAGTTTAGGAGGCATCTTTTTTTTTTATTTCTTTACTGTTAGAATGTTTTTTGTTTTTTTTTGGATTGGAGGAGTAGGTTATAGTTTGTTCTTACAGACTCTTTTCAAATATTAATCATCAAACTCCCACAGTTTACTTGATGTTAAGGGTACATCACAATTTCCAGAATATTTGGTGACTGCATTAAATAAGCACATAGTCACTGTAACTCTGTTCAGCATCAATAGCTGCCTGATGGAAAATATAATGGATCAGTAGTTTAATTCACCGGTATCAAGAGGTGGACAGATAGAAAATATTGTGGCATCATGACTGTGCTGTCCAAGTTTATAGGGACATTAAATGACTTGGCATTTAAATAATGAAGGCATGGCCTGAATGTGACTCATTACTTGCTTGCCAGAGGTAAATGTATGTTCCCCTTGGATTGTACGTAAATGTAGATCTATGCATTGTAATGGAGGATTGATTTACAAAACTATTATTTCTATTCTGCAGTCTCTGGCCCAAGAATTTAGAGATTTAGCAAAGTGACGTTGTAAAATAAGTAAATGTGCCTCGGGCATAAGGGGACACTGGCAGATAATTCTAAAGTGCTTTAAAAACTGGTACACTTACAAAGAAAAATGTATCATCAGTGATGGAAAGAACATAATGCAAAATGTTTAGTAAAGCATACAAGTCTAGAGCTGTATTTAAAGTATAACCCTACAGTGAGAGCCAGGTCAATTCTTCCTGCCGCACACCCTGAAGGTTTAAATTAAGCAGAGCATGAGCAAGCATTCACTTTCACCCTACAATGTCAAAACTTTAGAATTCAATATCAGGTCTTACAGATCCGTTATTGGATATGACACTAACTGGAGCTCAGTGTAAATTCTTTCAGGAAGACTTAAAATAACTTCAATCCCCGCTCTCTCTTCCTAAAACAAATCAGCTGTTTATAGGTTCACTTTTCAGTTAAACCAATCAGAATCGGTCGTGAATTTTCACGAGCCAATCACAGCATTACATCCCTGCTTTAAATCTCTTTCTCTCCCTGCTGCTGTCAGCTGTCATTTCAGGCAAAGCATGCAATCCTCCTCTTCCACCTCCAGTCATCGTCACCCGCGGGCCCCTGGCTCCTGCAGGATGCTCCGGTCTGGTCTTTGGGCTCCTTCACCGCCACCACCAGTGTCTAGACTCCATTGGGGGATATGTCCTGTTTCTCTACCCCTTTAAAATTATGCATATGTACAATAAACCTTTGCATATTTGCAACGAAGTCTCTCCTGATTGAAAGGTCAGTCTCAGTTTAGCCTGCAGCATCAAACCAGTGGTCCTGATGTTTGTGTGCTTTAGATTGGTATTTAAAAGTCACTGGCCAGGTTGTCAATCCATCCATGTCTGTCTCTTAGCATTACTAGCCAAGGAGACAACTCGAGTAAACAAGGTGAGTGACTTTGACACGTGTGTGTGGTGCATTACAAATGTGGTCGAAGGTTATAGGTGATTCATACTGAAATATAAAAGCACAGGCCCTCACTCTGTCACCTGTATTGCTTTACTTGCATCGCTTAAAAATAGATGCACACATGTTCAGTGATGTTGTAAATTGAAAGCATGCTCTACAGTATCTGCCTCATCTATTTCACTTCGCTGCTTCTGCAGGCTTTAAAAGCAGTTTTGATAACATTAGCTTTCAAATATAACCCAGATATGTGCAGTGCAGTTAAGGACTGACACTTGATGTTTGAAAGGGCTTACTCTGTGTAAAGGTCACCTGTGCTGCTGTGCATACACGTCTGCACACACACCCACACCCACACACACACAGTCACTCTAGGGCAGGTCAATGACAGTGTACTCTCCAAGCTGTCAGGGCTTTTCTGCGGTTTGCCTGGGACAAAACGGTAAGTTCCCTTGGGCTTCCACCAATGATACATTGATACACTGGTACATTGTAATCCCCACACATACAGAGGCCAATTAAATACAAACAAGAATTTTTTTCATACTGGCACAAAACCTAACTAACATAATTTTAAAGTAAACTGCAGCAGCAATCCACTACTAGATTCCAGTAAAGCCCTTTAATGTCACCAAATGGGGATACGTGTACAATAGAGCTCACTCAGTCTGATAGATATTTATAGACATTTTATTTGGTACTCGTCTGACAATCATACCCCGTTTACACGTACATGGATATTTTGAAAAATTGACTCATTTCCCTTTGTTTGTGCATTTCGTTTTACCGCAAACGGAGAATTTGCCTCTGACAAACTATTCTTTCTGAAAACTGGAGATTTGCGAAAACGGAGGTTTAGGAAGCCAAGGAAGTGAGGAAGAGAAGAGAGAGGAAGTGATTTGTTGCTGTTGTTGCTATTTTCAGGATTCTGATTGGCTAACGTGGGCTTGAGCTTCTCCCTACCCTGCCACCTACATGGCATGCTGTCGGCAGCATTGACAGCATATATACACGGGTACGTGTAAACGAGCACTTATCTGAAAACTGACCGCTGTGCACAAGGTTACTTTTGAAAACGGAGAGGTTGAAATGTCCGTTTATGAAAATAGCCGGTGAAGTGTAAATGCAGCACCAAGCTGTCACGTCACAGTTCAGCTCAGGTTTTAATCAGCCACAGTGCACCACCAAAGAATATCAATGTCAGTTATACCATTTGAATATCAAGTTGCAGGTGAGACACTTTGACTGAACAGAAAACTACTAAATATTAATAAATGATCATGAAAGAGACACATTACACAGTAAAGTGGGGCAGTGAAAAAGAAATCTGACAAAGGCCTGTCCAAACCAACAATACATTCCTTTTCTATGTTCAATAGACATTTGCAGCCTGTGCATATGGCTACAACTGATTATCAGCTAACAACCACCTTCCTCAGTAGCCTATAGCCTTACAATAATTAGCCAGAATAAAGCACAAAACTCAACAATAAACAAAAAGAGCTATGGCCACCGCAGCGGGTGCAACAATATTATTAGACTACATGAACCGCCATAAAAAAACATCACCAAAATAAGTAAATTAAGCATCACCAAAGGCAGCCAACAAAGAGATGTAAAGACAAAATAAAACTTGACAGCAACTACAGCCCACAGACTCACACATTAGCTAGCCTATAGCAAAAAGAGAGAAAAACACTTTTATCTGTGTTTTTTGCCTCCAATGGCAGCACTGCCTGGAAGGCACCATTGGGAAACATAACACTGGTTATGGTTAGGGTTAGGGTTAAGGTTAAGGTTAGGGTTAGGTGCCTTGAAGGCAGCGGTCGCAGCGCAGCCTGGAAGGAGCAGTTGGGGGCAAAAAACACCATCGAGCGAAAAACGCACAGCTCTTGGCAACCCAACGGTTGTTGACGTCCTCTGTAGGCTAGTGAATTACAAATGATCAAAAAGTTTGTTCTTGTACTCACCTGTCTGAACCTCATTGAGTTTAGGGCACCGGAAGTCCTCCTCAATCTGCTGCAGGTTCAACTTCTCTGCTCATTCATTCTCGAAGCATATTTTATTGAACTTTCTACACATAGGCTATTGAGTCCACTCATGCTCTCTGGTCCCACTGCACTCCAAAATGCTCAAACACTTCAAGTTTAATGAGCATTACAACTGTAAAAGAAATTATTGTCACAAACAGCCAGAAGGCCTCAAACACCTCACTGAAGGTCAAAGTGTCTGGGTGAACATTCAGTGGAAATCACCACTGGAGGATCCATCCATGAGCATGTTAGCATTTCTATTTTAGCTAGATCCATATCATCATGGGTGTGTTTGATTTGGGTCAGCGTGATCAACCTAAAAACACAACCTTTAACACTGAGATAAAATCATGCCAATCTCAACTACAACCCATTATGATGTTATGCCTAATTGAATTACATTGTGGTGCTGTTCTTTAGGACTACACTCCTGCTAGCCCGCCCAGAGCCATCCGGCCCCGCCCACATGCGATTGCATCCCCCCACACCCCCTAACCTGGGCCACGTTCAGCCCCCACATAACATGGCAATATAGTCCATGGTAGCAAGTTGCAACACGTTTTTACACAAGTGCGCTGCCTTTTTAATAACACGAGTTTAGAGACACGTCTCTGATGATTGGGTATAACCTGTGACACAGCCAATAAACGAGAGACACACCCTCCAAACGACAGAAAACATACAGTAACTCAAAGCACTTCGCACACATAGACTGTAAAGTCTATGGTTGCGCACCGTTCCGAGGCGATGTAACAGCCCCGAAAAGGGGAGTAGTTGAATGAAAGATGCACGGACACAAACTTTCCTCAGATCATATGTGTAATGACTGAAGGGAGGAGGCGACATGCACCGCAACACATAGCTCAACAGTTTTACGTTCCCCCTGCTGGGGCCCTCTAGTAACTACAACGCCCTTGTTCACACTGCTGCTGGTTTTGGAATGCCATTTTGCACATAGCGACGTCGCTTTTTGATCCTTAGATGTCGGCTCTTCCTATCATTGTGAAGCAGAATTCACCAAGCGTTGGATTGTTCACCCACTAATAGGGAACGTGAGCTGGGTTCAGACCGTCGTGAGACAGGTTAGTTTTACCCTTCTGACTTCTGAATTTGTTTTTAAAATTAATTGTTTGTGCTCATACCGCTGAACAGCGGATCACAGCTTTAACATCCTTATCCAGTTAAGTTAAGATAAGCAGATACAGATTGAATGATTATAACAGCTATACATGGGGCCCTTGTTTAGTCTTCTTGCTTAAACTGTAAAATGAAAAGTAAAAATGGCAAGTGTAGAATAAAACAAAAACTGACAATAACAACTTTAACCATAAACTGTGATGTACCATTACAATATGAAAATGAAAAATGAAAATTACTCAATATGAGCCTTCAACTGCTGTTACTCAACTGCTTGCTCTGACTTACTGGTAGGCTAATACACATTACTTTTACTTTTTGCTGTGACTTACTGGTAATACACATTATTCCATCTGTCACAGAGACATGTCGTTCAACCAGCAAACCGTAGCAAAATGGTGCAGACCGTTTTGAGATTGAATGTGGCCCTGGAAATATAGACGTGTATCCGAGTATCAGCTATCACCTCTCTGGACAAAAGCAGCTTCTTCTCGGCGGCAGCTCACATTTTATCATAGCCTGACAAGCCAGACCCACATCAAGATGTTGACCCTGGCTGCAAAATAAATTTGCTGCCACTAGGGTGCGTCTAGATTTCTAGGTTAATTTTATCATGCCTTCTCATGTGAATTTTCTTCTTACTCTGTAACGGATGCGACTTGAAATACAGCGAAGAACAATAGTTGAGATTTAAAAAAACAATACTTAGGTAAAAGTAAAATGACGATGATGATTGATGACAGCGTGTGTAATTTGTTACTTCCATTCACCCCTATGGCAAACTAAGGTACCAGATTGGAACGTTGCCGTGAAAAGATTGTACAAGCATTCAGTTTGTAGCGAATGACAAAATTGTTTGAGATAATCCACAAAAGGTCGATGTTTGTTCTATATGGTTGTTTGGCATGCACATTTAAAACCTGGCTTTGTTGAATGTTATGTTGCATACAATACAATCCTCCACCACACTCATTCTAATCTTCATAAAACAACACCATAGAACCATATACATCTTACCCTCAGTTGTGTTCCATCCTCAAACAAGGAACTCACATTTATTTCTTTTGTTGTTATGTTATTTATTGGGCTTTTTTTTTTTTTATTTGTTTTATTGTTGCTTGTCTTGTTGTTTGGGACTTGATTTTCAGACAACTCTTACAAGCCCACCCACATTTCTGTCTTCTTCTGCACAGCACTTAGGTTTTGTGTCTTTGTTTTCATGTTATGGTTTCTGTACAAATAAATAAAGTCCAATCTTTATATGAACTCCCCAAGGTAACACTATCACGATGCTGTAAACCAACACGTTATCTTGAGTTTATGTATTACCATGTTGCTAAGATAAAATCAAGCCTAAGGTGAGGCAGGCACGCAGAACATGTATCCCAGGACCGCAGTCAGCTCAGAGCGGGCCCACGCACATCTCAATGTGTGGCTGATAGCTTCGGTGCAGAAATCTGGAGTCATGCTGGTGCTAAATATAGACAAAGGTTTTATGTAAGCTGAGGTGAATCATTTCATTCCACACATTTCAGCACATTTATTCACACACACTGAGTAAGTGACATTGTACAGGTGAAGGAAACACAGGAATGTGTTAAACATCCGCAGTGCTCATCACATGAAATAGATATAAAGAAACTGACAACACACAGGATAGTGATGTGTGTGTGTGTGTGTGTGTGTGTGTGTGTGTGTGTGTGTGTGTGTGTGTGTGTGTGTGTGTGTGTGTGTTCCTCCAGGGCCTACTGTGAGCAAGGGGATTTGAATGTGTTAATCAAAGCCCTACCATGATTGATTTGATGTGTGTGGAAGGGCCGGAGGGCTGTCCTTCACACAAGCATCACAGTGTCTAAACAACACACACACATTATTTTCACATTACGACTGAGCCCATGTAACATTTCTATGAAACTGATGGTACACAGGTTTGTGTCTCTCACCTATACTGGTCAATCGGGTCAATCAACACACACCCCACCTTATGTTTGACCATCAGTGTGAGTACAGTGAACAAAAGAAGTCGGGGGAGGAGGTGAGTCCTGAGCCTAATTGCTCAAATTATCTATGTGGATGCAGAACAAGCACACGCACACGCACACGCACACAAGTACACTTACAACACAGCCCTGGATATTGATCTTGTCTGCCACAAAATAATGAAGAGGGGAAGTGTTAAAATGAGTTATTTCCAATTAAGAGTGCTGGAAGAGCGATGGGTTTACAGATGAGGAATGACTGAGAGAGAGGGAGAATGAGAGAAGTCAAGGCGTCAGAGAAGGGGAAGAAAAGAGACGAATCAGATGGGGAAGGTGGAGTAAAGGGAAAGCTGTGGGAAACAGAGGTAAAGAAGAGCAGATATTTTGAGGTACAAAGAATGGAGAGGAAAGAAGAAGGGAAACAGAGCATACGTGAGACAGAAAGAGGATACGGGGAGTGAAGAATAGAAAAAGAGGAGAGGGACTGAATTGTGGTCATCATGGCAACCAAATCTGCTCCCTCTCTTCCTCCAGAGAGAGCACCTTTGACACTGCCAGGTACCTTAAGAGCACTGATTACCACACACACACACACACACACACACACTCACACATGCACCTGTATGTCTTGGACAAACCATGTCAGACTGATCACATGCGTCAAAGCCACAGACACACTCATGTTGCACAGCGGCTAACGAGTCCTGACAAACCAAAGAAAGGGAAGGTCATCCTGCATGATTCCATCAGTGTCTTTAGAGGATCAGAGCATGGGAACCTTTTCTCACACATAAACTCTCTACCCATCTCATCTCAAATCAGCGTCACGCGCATTGCCTTCTGTTACATCAGATTAGATTATGATAATACTCATGAGTCTCTCAAACACACATTAAAAAATGGTGTCGTGTTGAAACTGTACTGCAGAGATTTATGCCTTGTTCAGATTTTCATTTCCATCTCCCTGCCATCCCATGCGTGTCGAACACATTACGCTGGTCAGCAAGAGATCAATAGAGCTCTCAGATTATAGGATTTTTGTTTAAGATACCACTTCACCATCTTCTTCACGGTCTTGAGTTAGCAGAATCACGTCTTTCGGTTCCCTTTATTGTAATATCTATACAATTTCAAGACCATTAAGAAACGGAGGTTTAATCAATACCGAATCATAAATTCTGACTCCAGCTGATGGCAAAGAAAGTGGTTAGACAATTTCTGCATACAAAAACAAGTTTACAGGGGGGAATTCAAAGAGACCACTGACAGGTTCAAGAGTCACTGAAATGTTGAAACCAATGTGTAACCCGCCCCCAACAACATCCTCAAGTAAATCTCATTAATATAGCAATGGCGACATCTACTGGCTAACATGGCTTATTGCTGTTTTTTTACTGTTGTGAGCCACATAAATGGAAACTATTTACAGAACAAGAAAGGGAACCAAGATTAAGCATCGTTGAATCGTTGGCTACGTTCAGACTGCAGGAAAAAGTGGCACAGATCAGATTTTTTTCAAATCAGATTTAGACCACTTCCATGTGGTCCTGAATCAGACCCAGGTCTGATTTGTTTCAATGCGGCCGCAGTGTGAAAAACCAAGGCAGATTTGATAATGATGGCAGTTCTAAAATTGATTTTTGCAATTTTATTGCTTGAGCCCCCCTAAAAAGGGTCTAAAATCGCCACTGCCCAAGACACAGACAGTGAAATTAAAAACTTGAAAGGGCCTACAAAATGGAGAACAGTGATGTAGCAAGTCAATGGAGGGAGAGAGAGGTGTTAGACCTAATTAGCATTAGTGGGGAGATACTTCAATTCATTCAAAGCTAGAAGGATCATATCGTAACCATCTCCTCCTCAGCACCTACTCATTAATGTTATGGCTGCCATTGCATAAACATTTTGAAATAAAACCGAAAATGCTTACTTCTTCCATAACCTTCCTAACTTTAGTGCAACAGCATGCTGCATCTGATGTCATTGTTATTGTGCTTTTGCATATGCGGGTCAGTTTGAAACCGCAAAGTTCACACTGGAATCTGACATAGGCCACATTTTAAAAGGTAATGTGAACAGCCAAACAAAAAAATCGGATCTGAGCAAAAACTCAGAATTAAGCATTAAGACTTGCGGTGTGAAAGTTTTCCAGCCAAACTGTGTTGAAATTGGGTTCATTGCTTGAGAATTCATGTCTTGTTCACTGGGAGCACCTGCTGGTCAAAGGAATTCATAGCAGGACAATCGGAGCTCATGGTCTCAGTTGTTGTTGCAAGGAGGTTGTCTGGATCAGCGGTGATGCAGAACTAATTATTAGCCTTTTTCTCATTGATGATAAGTTATTGTGTTGTGTCAGCTCATAGCCAGTTGGTGTGAATGTCCACTGCAGTGAACTTAAATGATAGCGTGCACCAGATAATATGCGTGTTTAACAAGTTTAAGGAGTCACAAAAGTTGCAGTTTATTAAGGACATGCTTTAATACATGTTGTAAAGTCAAGCATTATAAATCTGGAATGTCAGGATGGGAAAACAAGAGAGCATGCAACATTTTATGTTTTACTTTTCAACTAAACACTACAAACTGCAAAGCAAATAATAGCCAGATAACATGGGCTTGGGACTACTTTATGTTTGGTTTGCTTTTCAGTCAGTATTTCTGTCAAGTGTGCAGGAAGGACACGCACTCAACAATATGTCCAGATGTGTTTCTATGAGTACATCTGCGTATTATGACTTTGTACTGTATGTGTCTATCTTATCTATCCATCTTTTTGTCTGTAGTTGCTTGCATCTGCACATGTCAACAAGCTAAATTCTTGCATAAAACGCTGTGTTATAAACATATAAGGCACTGCCGACACCACATGAGGTTCAGGAACTTAAAGGCTGTGGCTATATGTGACCTGATGCAAGAGAAATTGAAAAAGAAAATCTGTATTTCAATCCAAAAATTCCTGGCAGGGGGTTTACTTGATGTCAAAGCTTGTGATGCGAACTTCCCCATCAAAGCTGATGAATGAGTACTTCTCCGCACCCATGCGGTTAGGGAAGTGGATTATGGAGCCATCTGATAAATTCACCTGGAACTCTGTCGGAGTGAATTCAATGACGATCTAGATGGTGGACAGACAGTGAGAAAAAAAGGAAGAATATGCAGACAAAGATGTTACATGATGAACTTACAGTAAGTATTAAATGGTGGATATTCCAAACTTAACACCTCTTCCCACTTCTATGTAATATGTAACATAGTGATGTATTTAAAGCCAAAGCAAAGCATGCTGTAATATATCACTATAAATACCTGGAAATAGTTTATCTGATGATTAATTCATTGATATAGCTCTCAGATGTGATGCCTGTAAATTGGGGCTCAAATGATTGAGTGAAACACATTTTCCAAGTCCCTAACAGACAGCAAGAGGCATGAGACATATCTGCAGGCATATGTACAGCTAGAGTACGCACACACACACACACACACACACACACACACACACACACACACACACATACACACACACACAACCTCTCACCTTGAACTCCTCTCCCTGGTGGAAAGGAAAGCCTCCCTCACGGTGCTCCTCACACCAATTGCCTCCCTGGTAAGAGTTGCAGACCACCGCATTCTCGTCTCCGTGGGCGTTGAAACGAGGGTTAATATGGATAGCAATCTCCTGCTCATCAGGGCCAATATTCACTGCAAAACTGTGGCACAAAGTATCAAAAATATGTATTACTTTTACAGTAATATGGCTGCTTATATTTAAAATGGGTAAGAAGAGGCCACCAAAGCGCAAAAAATATTGAGACAACCTCAGCAGTAGCGTGGTTGCTCTTTTCATCTGCTAACCATCATCTTCATCATCGCCCCCACATTACTAAGGGGAAGTTAATAGGTAGTCACTGACTGGAACTGATTACAGCTTCCACCTCCATCTCTGTGTTAGTGTGCTTGTAAAGAATGGCCCTCGTGTTGAGTTCAGAAGAGAGTAGAAGAAGAATAGGAACAAAACATAGAAGAATATGTTTCATTAGGCTCGGCCACCCTCTGTTATTTCTGTGATTAGTACTTACTTTGTAGCTTCAGACTTGGGGACTCCAACAATGGTTAGGGTCTGCCCGACCTTAAAGGACATGTTCTTTATGATCATACCCTGCGTAGGAAAACAGGGGGAGGATAGTGATACAGTACATTATTGTGTGTGGAAATACTACTGGGGTTTTACTAGATCCAATCATTATTGCAGCTTCAGGCATAAACCAGCACCAGCAGTAACCTCAGCCAACTCTCCAATCCTCACTTCATCCTTAGAAATTATACAACTGAAAATGTGTTTTCAATTATACTCCCATTGGTCGACTGGTCAAAGATTCCAGCTCTTTTCTCTACCATTGCCAGGGCTCTTTTCCTCTACACAGATTTTGGCAGAGGGTAAAAATGTTTTAAAAAGGAAGAGGGAACGAGCGTTAAACTGAGTAAAATTTTCCTAAGTGCAATACCGGTTGGTATACACGGTGGAAAAGAAAGCTGAGCACAGCAGAAATCCTCAGCTCGCTTGCTACTGTACATGTGGCAGGGGAATACTGAACTGTGCCACAATTAGGAAATTATACTTGAGCAATCTATTATTTTGTTGTGAAACATAGACCACTGCTATTCAACATTTTGTCATGCTGTCAAATGATGTAACTGGGGAACTGTCAACTGTCACTAGGGCAACGAGTACAAATTTAGCAGCCCTTTGAGGGTTTGCAATTTTTCACAGTATAGTTAAAAATGTGTGAAAACGTAGAAGGTTAAGAGACATTGGAAAAATCTGAGCAGACACAGTAGAAGCAGCTGGAAACACAATCCATTAGCATTTCACAATCATGTATCTTCTGGTCACACACAAAGTGGCAATTGAACAGAAAATGATTTGACACAAATAAAGATGTTTTAATGTTGTGTATTTTTTGTAAAAATTGTATCATTCACACCTACATTTGAGAAAACATTCCTTATAAGCAAGAGATTAAGCTTTTTGGAATTGTGATGTTTACTTACTTTTCAGGGGACAGTGGCAAGTTAATAATGTTTGTGAGTTTAATGCACTGCAGCTGTTGGAAAAAATCCTTGCTAATCTTAACAATGATTTTACATACAGTCAACAAGAGACCAACCTTTCCCACCGAAAAAAAACTTTAAAGGCAGTTTATATGGTTAATTACGTTCAGGGTCAAAATGATTAACATGCAGGCAGACAAACTTGCAGGAATTGGAGTGCAACGGCAGTTTCCCAATGACCTTTGGTGATATTGTTCACCCTAACAAAAGTTGAAATAGCCTGTAATCTGAAAAAGACGGATATAGTGTCATATTGCTGGTGGTTTTCTGTTTATGGCAGATAATGAAAGGATTAATCTGGAGTAAAAGCAAAGAAAAAAATTTGAATGAACAACCAAACCGTGAAATAAAAGGGAAGGTAAAGGCATAGAATGACATGGGTATGACATTCTTTCCATGTTAGAGTCCAAATGTAAATTGCGTGAATAACACATGGCACTGGGGCTAGAGCTGTGTGGGGATGGGCTGAGGTCGGAGCTGGCAGTCACCCTGCATCTCTCCCATACGCCGCTGTCAAAAGGAATCTGCATACTATATTGTGTAAGAGATGCCAAATGATTTCACTTCTCACTGACTGGATAACAAAATAAATCACGCCACCAACTGATTAGCAACACTCCAAGAGTGTACAAGGAAATCATATGTATTTACTACGAATAAAGGAATTATTTTACTCTTAAGTAACTGTCATACTTCTGGAATTTCTTCCTAATATAAATACAAAATAGACCATTTACAGTGCAAGAGACATTCCCTGATAGAATTGCATGACAAAAACAGCCTTAACAATCTACCACTGCTGACTTGTTCACTTCAAGAAGTAAACTTGAGAATTACAGTATAGTCAGCATCTAGTCTAGCCTCCAGATTATGACTTTATTAATGTTATCCTTTAAAGTGATTTCAACCCTGAATGCATCTAGATATTAAAACTGGGATGATTGGAATGAAATGGACATGCTAACAAGCATTTCTGTTCCAGTGTAATACAATTATTGCAGCAAGAATGGAACAACCTAAACAGTCAAATTATTTCCATGCATTTGAAGCAGTTGAGAAAAAGTATACAATGGTGACTGATGTGCATGCACGTGTGTTCTGTGGTGAATATTTTGACCATAAAAGGCAATCTAAGAAGACCCAGACTTCTCAGAAGAAAAATACAGTTAATGTTATGTGCAATGAGCTGGTTTAGTTAAAGCATAGTCCAGCTGATTCAGTTTCATCGGCATGCCATAGAGTGAGCTCACACTCCACCAGCTGTTAGTGCCTCTTATAAGATATGACCTAACACTGCTCATCTTTAAAAAAAAAAAACAGAATAAAAGCAATACAGAAACACAATATTATTGTGAAAATTATACTTACTTTAAACATCTTTGTGGATGAAGTCAGTCAGTTGAGCTGAGAAGAAATGAAAGTGGTGCAGGGCCTTGCCTCACTGCACCCTGACAAGAGGATTTATACAGTGTGGGAGGTTCCTCCCACTGGAGTGACATTTCAAGCAGCGAATACAATCAGGCCAGCAGAGAACATCAACCAATGACGTCAATGTGTTGTTATACACTGTAAATAACTAATTTAGTGCTTAACAAGTGATTGCAGACCTTAGTAAAGTGAGAATAATTAGTGATTTGTTGACATCAGACTGTTACATTGTAACCTGGTGTGGAGTCTGACTGTGAGACGGGACACCAGCCAGAGCGCCAGAGCGCCAGACAGAAATAGAAACGCATTTGTTGCCAAGGAGATAACTAAATATTTGGCACAGCCAATAGCCTTAATGTGCACTTACTGTATCTAGCTTACAGTAGGATCCAATGGCAGCATTTGAGATCAGTCTGCCTGCCGAGTAAGAAAACTTCAGTTAGGAGGGAAACGGACCAAAGTGAAAAGTTGAAACTGAGTAAAATCCTCAAAATGATCTGAATCTCTGACTCACAGTCAGCAATAAGCAACACTTTCATCTGCTGACATACAAAATCACACAGAGCAGCTGTCAAGAATTTTTTTTTTCATTTCTTTTTCTACACTATATTCCCATTTGTGTGGTGGGGTGATAGTGACCTGAGTAAATGCTTGGGTTAGATCTATTGGGATGTGGCACTGGGATGTGTTCAATAAACTCTAGCTTGCATAATTCTGTATTAATACTAGTATTTTTATTTAAATGGTGCCTATCTGCAAAGGTTTGCATACATGGATTTTGTTTTAGAAAATTAATAACTATTTCATTTACAAAAGGGTAGGAAGGTTTGGTCATCACAAGATGACAAAAAAGTATCTCTCTCTCCCACACACACACACACACACACACACACACACACGTGAAAGGGCTCTATGGGGAATGAAGTGTTTATAATCATGCCTACAGGTTAACACACAACTGACCTGTGTGTCTGCTGATTACTAACAACACATCTGCTTTTACATTTTGTTCACTGACAGACAAGCACACACTCATCATTACTCTCCCGCTTGTAAGTGCACATCTGTAGTTCAGATGTTCTTTCTGAATGTTATCTGACAAACAGTGTGTGGCTTGTTCTTATCTCAAACTGCTGGCATTTATACGTGATCCAAGGAATCAGCAGTGTCCAAGTCACAGCTTAAACTACACTGACCTCCTCCACAACAAACAGAGATGTGCATTCATACGTCATCCATTGGATAATAGCTTAATTTAAAGGGGCAGCTCTTTAACTAGACATGTATCTAGGAAGCTATATTAATATGACTTGTCATGAGATGTGGTTCTTGCATCAGAAGTTCAACTGGCACAGAGACCTTATGTTTCCTCTTGCCGCAAGAAGAACCAGTCTTAAGACAGTCAGCAGATCTAATTACACATAAACCTTTCACATAAACAGAGAAAAAAACACACACACACACACACACACACACAAACGCGCACACACACACACACAAACGCGCGCGCACACACACACACACACACACACACACACACACACACACACAATAAGTGTATTCATTGTCATGCTGCACTAATGTTGATCTGCTTTATAATGATACCCTTTGTTACCAAACAATATGAACCCCTGCAACATGTAATGCATGCCAGCTGCAAGAAATACTGCCTTTGTGAAAGTTGCTTCCTCCATCTACATACTCGGCGGCGCACAGACACACAGCTATCTCTTCGGATTGTTTCATCAAAGTATCAAGTTTTGACTGGAATTATTAGTCTGGTATTGTGTCTGCTTTGACACTAGGCGGAGTTGAACCCCGAACTGATTGAATTTAGACACATGAATGTTCACTGCCCTGCAGTGGTCACAGTGAAGAACTGCAACACCACATCAATTTGATGACTGGCTGCAAAATTGCAGCAGCATTTTCAGTCCTTAGCTTCAAAAGTCACGCTTATCCAGCTCTCACACTTCACTCAGAAGAAGGCTAATATAAACATGAATCATTCGTGTTAATTTGGCTATGTTTCTATAACCTGTATAATTAATCCCAACCCAATCTGTGAATTTATGCATTGTTTTCCTCACACAGACTAGTTCAATCTGTAGAACAATGTTGATGATGAAGGAGGATGAAATTATATTGATTGAAAAGTAAACAATTTGGGAATTCTTTCCTTTGTCACTAATTTTGACAAAAAACATATAATAATTCCCAAAGTTTCCCCGAGTTTGACCTTAAAAGCGGCCAAATGTACCTTCTTATTGTGGAAGTGGGGTTTAAGTTGTGGGGGAGAGACATGGGTAAACAGCTATAATGGTACTGAATGGTACTTGCTGTGACTTTATTATTTTACTATTAAAATAAATGGCACAGAGGTGTCTCTGGAAAACCTGGTTATGATGGTAGTATTATATTTATTATTACAGTATATGCTGAAACGTATATATTTGAAAATAAATTGATGGTGTTACCGAAGCATATCATGGTCCGTATCATTGTGCCAAAAGTGTGATGTCACATGAATAATATCTACAGAAGTAAATCAAAGTATACTACACAGCTTATCAGGGGCGGACACTAAACCGATGAAATTGACATGAGCCAAAAGTGAACGACTGCCTCCCTGATGCAACGCTGTGTAATATGTTTATGGGAAATGCAACACTATTGTAATGTGTAATTTGACCCTTCAACACAAACCTGATTGCTGTCACTCTCATACATATTTACATCATTGTGAAACTCTTACTCGCTTGACAGGTCTAGTAGCTACTTTAAGTAAATCAAAACAAGTCCACAGCATGATGCTGCTTTCTGTCTTATTTCCCATATAAGCATCCTTGCTAGTATTGTAAGGTGAATGCCTATTCACCTATGTCATTTTCACTGATTTTGATAAAAAAAAACAAAAAAAAAACATTGCTTGTTTTAGTGATCAACTTATGTCAAACTATTTTTAACTAGGCTATATGAAACTTGGCTGGTCATTTTGTCAGAACAAACTTCTACAGGGCCAGGAGGGGGAATACTTCGCAGATAAAAAAAAATATTTTAGGATAACGATAGCAAACTTTTATTGAGTTGACAATTAATTAACCCAAAAGAGCATCTTTGTTTTCTGTTGTCATTACAGTTGGCCTACATGAGTATTACACTCCGATTACACCATAACAAAAACATAACCAGGCTCCAGCCCTGCTGCTCTGTGAGGGGCTGGTCCACCTTAAAATCATATGAACAACCCTCTCTCTATGGTATTGGTCCACTGCTAATATATTCATATTGACTACTTCAATACCATTGGTGAATAGGAAGTAAAAAGGCGTACACACCCACACCTTCCTTCCTTATTAATATTGCTGGTGTCAATTGTACTTTTAAATGGATTCAATGCAAACTGGCAGCATATTTGCAGCACGTAATTGTAATGTTAAGAAAAGTGAGGTGATACAGTTTGACTGACGTATCTAGCGGAGCTGTACGGTAGCGTTTGGAGCTTGCGGCAAGTTGCTGTGCTGGCTAGCGTGTATGCGTGTTTACCAGCCGACGGGCAGCCGTCATCACAACAATCGGGACAGCTTGACATTTATTAACGTTACTGCAAGGCTGTCATAGAAATGGCATCAATAGCAGCGGCGCATGAGCCGGGTATCAGCCCAGGCTCCATACCGCTGGCTGATGCTTTAGTCCCCGCGAGTATATTTGCTCCAGACCGGGGAGGATGCGGGGACGAGGACGAAGACGAGTGTTTTGAGGACGGGGACATGATCAATGGCGAGCCCGAGGGCCGTGGGGTTGACTTCACCAATAAGGTAAAGAAAGGCCCATTTGCTATTATGGCGCTGCTAATATAATGCTCCTGGGAATGAATGAATGAATGAATGAATGATTGAAACAAAGTATGTTTCTTGCATGTACGTTTACGTTATAACTATGTAACGTTACCAAACATCATATGCTGCTCCATACTGTAACGTTAACTAACGTTACTAAATGCAGGTGGTACCTATAGCCTACAATACAAGATCAGGACGCAGGGCATTGCTTTTGCTGACGTTAAATAAAATAGCTAGTTGTGGCTATGCTAGCCCCATCTGATACTAACATTCGAAGCACGTTGCACCATAATTCTACTAAGTTACAAAGTCTCTATCTAATCAAGTCTGGTGATACTGTCTAAAGCATGGCACAGCAACGTAAACAAAATTGCGTCGTAAAACAAGGGTTGTTATGGTTTGTCACACACCATAACATTGACTTGACATGGCGACCCCATCGCAAACACACAGGCTGATGAAATACAGGAGGGCAACAAGATAAGGGTCAGGTAACAGGTGAGCCAGCTGCTGGACCATACCGGGCAGCAATAATGCCTAGACACACACACACACACACACACACACACACGCACGCACGCACGCGTTCCGGCGAAAACAATACTTTGTCCATTCATTTTGAATGAGAGTAGTGTACGTTTTAAGCTGCGGCGGTGGGGAGCCGAAAAAACCCGCAGTCTTAAAAAGTTGAGACTGATTGAACTTTTGGAGAACCCGCAACCTGACGCCACCCTGCGTGGTGTGACATGCCTCCATCGCTCTCACAAGAACGTTTTAAAACACACAACTGCCCAGGAGTTTGGGGTAACAGCTGACTGTTTCCAGCAAAGCAGTCCCTCCCGCCGTCTCTTTTATTTCTCTCTTTCTCTGTAAAATGAAGCTGCCTCCAAGTGCGGTCGGACATGTCGTGATCCATAAATGATTTAAGGAAAACTATAATTGTGAAATATAAAACCTACTTGTGCTACATTGGGGGGTTAAAGAACACAACATGACGTCACAGAAATGGGCATAGAGTCATGCCACCTGCAGAAGTTCTGGGATGACTCCGCAATTGTTGGGTGTTATCAGTGGACAACAGGAAGAGGAATACACAGGTTTGGTGGATGACTTTGTCGGGTGGTGCAAACCGATCCACCTGCAGCTGAACATTAGCAAGATGAAGGCGCTGATTGTGGACTTCTGCAGGACTAAAGCCTCCTCTGACCCCTGTATCCACCAAAGGGGGGGCCCTCAAGGTGGCTCACTCCTATAAATAGCCAACCCTAACCCCGGCTCTACCTCCTAAGGAGGCTTAGAGGCTTCGACGTCTGCAACAGGATGCTGTCACAATATCTGTCAGTTTAACCACTTTTGCAGTGAAACATTGTATAGGAGAATCTATTTTTATATGTGGGGAGACCTTAGAGAAAATAAAAGCATGGTTGCGCTTTGTTCTGAGTCTGGTTGGGGTATCTCAAGATGTTTGATGCCTTCCCACTAGCCTAATAATAGTGTGTTCACATGTAACATTGAGGCGTTTCATTGGACGAGAGACAGCTTTGTTTGTGTGCGGAGAGCAGCTTTTGTACTTGCCATTCCCTCTAGGTTTACTTTCTACATATAATATAAAAGAGTTGTCTGAACTGAGGGAAAAATGTCCAGACTGATGCTTACTTTGAAGTGCAGTCACTGTCAAAGCAACCACACCTTGGGCAATGACCACCAACTTTTGAACAGTTAATGACTGTCACAGATTCCAACTCATTGGCAAAAGGATTTGCTTTGATTATACATGTATTGTAGAAGAACCACCCAGCCAGGGTCCTAGCTCCCACAACAGTTCATTTTTGTCTCTGTTTTCCTCTTTTCACCTGCGTGCACAAACCCAATAGCTGGCACTTGTTAGCCCAAATGGAGAGCAGTATGACTCGTTACTTCGCCAGCTACGGGACAGGATGGAAGAGGGATGCGGAGAGACCATCTATATGGTTGGAATGGGCTCAGGTGAGAAAAACACAAACACATTCCCTCCAATTTTGCAGTCAATCTGTGCCAAAGCGGTTTACAAAAACCTGGACAAATCGTAGAGTCCGCTTGTTACGTTGTGTAAGTTTAGCTCTTGTTCTTCTCCCTCCTCTGTCTCTCTCTGCCATAGATGGCGGGGACTGGGGCCTGGATGAGAGGGATATGGAGGCCTCAGCAGCCACGGTGCGCTCTATGTGTGAGCAAGTGGATGCTGACCTTATTACGCTCCGGGAGCGCAGTGAGGCTGCCGGTTTGGTACGCGACTATCTGATCCGCCGGCGTGTGGGTGAGCTGGACTTCCTGGAGGTCAGGTGAGTGGTCAGAGATCAGAATCAAAAGGGTCACGGTTGCAATCCAGAGATAGATCCCACTCACAATACCTAGGCAATGATAATAGTTCCTTTCTTTTTTCACTAAATTGGTTTCATTTTCTTTAACGAGACATGTCAGAGAGTGATGCCTTCCTTGTACAGTTTCAGTGACATTTTGATACTCCTCTGTCCCTCAGGGTTGCAGTCGTGGGTAACGTGGATGCTGGTAAGAGTACTCTGCTGGGAGTGTTAACGCACGGAGAGCTGGACAATGGCAGGGGCTTTGCCCGCCAAAAGCTCTTCAGGCACAAACATGAGATGGAGAGTGGCAGGACCAGCAGTGTGGGCAACGATATCCTGGGGTTTGACCAGGAGGGACAGGTGAGGGGTGGGGAGGTGGCAGAGCAGGGAAGCTTATGAAAGAATAGTTGTTAAAGCATTAGAATTATAGTTTAAATGATTGAGTTTTTTGCCACACAATGAGGTTTTCAAATGCGTTGATATTCTGGAGGAAATATGGACAGTACCTAGAGAAGGGAAGCCGGTTTATCGGAACAAGAAGTGTAGGAGCAGAGGCATGGGAATGCAGAGGATGGCATCCAGAAAAAGAGAGTGTGAATGAATGTAGAGTGATCCAAGTGCACCACCAGCTAATGTAGCATGTGTGGAACCATAAATGCATTATAAGTTGGAGTTTAGGTACTCTTGCTCAGGGGCTGTTCACCAGAACTTAGTACCAGTTATTTACACCAGTGGTTAAATAACCCCGAATAATGAGGTTGGTGTTCAAACCGGTGTTTTCACGCACCTCCCCCTGCTTATTTTGAGTGAATTTTGTGAATGCTCTTAATGACAGATAACTTTAAGTTTTAGCATCTAGCACCTAGCCTTGTCCAATGTGCTCCAGGCTCTGTGTATTTTTTTTAATGTGTTTTGTGACTTTTTTTCTCCCCCTGACCCGCCCAGAACAGCACCCTTTCTGTGTTTTAGAGCCTCCTGATTTACAAATGAAGCTCATGAAATGAACCAAACTTCACACATTAATGTAAAAGCCATTCCCCAACCTAAAGTATGTCTTTTTTCCCCCTCCCCAACCATCTGGCGACCCCCAGAAATTATCTTGCGACCCCCCTTTGGGGTCCCGACCCCCAGGTTGAGAACCACTGATTTAGACAACAATTTTTTATAGTACTTGGCAGCCTCCCTCAGGAACTGGCAACATCCACGAGAGAGATGGTGGAAATGGCAACATGCTTACTGTATGAGTGGTGCTGAATGATGTGGATTTAACAATGCCACTAGGTGGTGAACAAACCAGATAGTCATGGAGGAAGCCTGGACTGGACCAAAATCTGTGAGAAGTCCTCCAAGGTGATAACCTTCATTGACCTGGCTGGCCATGAGAAATACCTCAAGACCACCGTGTTTGGGATGACCGGACACCTGCCTGACTTCTGCATGCTCATGGTGAGAAGGGGGGTTCAGAAGTTGTTTTTTTTGTGTGTGTGGCCTGGTAGATATGATGAATGGGTGCTAGAGGTGTGACGAGATCTCGTCCAAGGGAGATTAAAATGTGACGAGACTTCTCATCGAGGTAAAAATTGTCTCGCGATATGGGTCACAAGTGCAGAGCAGCAGCCAGTAGATGGAGTCTAACCTGGTTGGTCTTATAATCATGGGCGATTTTAGACCCTTTTTTAGGGGGGCTCAAGCCAAATTTCATCTCAAGCCCCCCTAAAAATTACAATAAAAAAAATTGGTACTTCAAACAATTTTGGTACTTCAAGTGAGAGTTTGTGAACTTTTCTGTTAGTGACAGAGGACAAACAATTACAGGTTCAAAGGGCTAGAAATCGGTTTAATATCCTGTGTCGCTGATGCCATGCACCTGGAACCCAGTTAAGGAAAGGGTTAACAGAAACGTAGTTTCGACCAATCGGAGGTGGTTGTACCAGACTCCCGCCTGAGTCTCTATCTAATCTGTCAGAGGGAGAGAAGAGGCCTGTACTACGAAGCAGGATTTGGCGTTAGCGAGCTAACTTCAGGTTCAACCCAGGATTTTCTGTATCACGAAGATGGATCACTTGTTATCGGGTTCAATCGCCGTGGTAACTTATGTTGAACACCTAACCTGGTCGGGAGCAGGTTAAGTTGGGGATCAGAGATCAACCGGTGTAAAAGCACCTCCTGCTGACCAATCAATACTCCATTGATAAGTGTCAGCAGAGAGAGAGAGAGAGAGAGAGAGAGAGAGAGAGAGAGAGAGAGAGAGAGAGAGAGAGAGAGAGAGAGAGAGAGAGAGAGAGAGAGAGAGAGAGAGAGAGAGAGAGAGAGAGAGAGAGAGAGAGAGAGAGGGAAGGGGAGCGCTCATAAAAGTTAAAACATTTAGAGACCGACAACCCCGGCATTACATATCGGCTATTTGTTGGCTTCGTGAGCCGTGTGTCGCCAATGCGCACATCGGTTTGAATTATGTTTTTAGATTTTTTATTTTCTCTCACGATGGCTTCCCAATGCCAGGGTTGAAACTGAAATAATAGGCTAAAGCAACGGCAGTTTAAGGAAAGCACAAGTGTAATTATGATCAGATCTTGGTCCTGACTGATGAGGAAGTGATATTGGAGTTGTGATTTAAACATCTAGCCTACAGCCTCGGCTATTTTTTTTGCCAGTTTTCCTTTCTTTTTTCAGGAAGCAGCGACTGTATTGCGTTTTCCCTGTAAAACCAAGTCTGTGTTCTTCATATTTATGTAGAATTATGATTTGCTCTTCTTATATATAACATAAGCGGCTCTGGTAGATGCTTGCGATTGGTCGTAGTGCGCAAACACCGCCTCTTTTGTGTGAACGCGCGCACCGCTGGATTGGGAAACCCTGAGTTGACTGAACTAGTTGATAACAAGCGTCGTGGTACAGCTTATGCGGGACCGCGGTTGTTAGGTTAGGTGAAGCCAGATAACCGAAAGAGATCCAGGGCATGTTGATCTTGCTTCGTAGTACAGGCCTCTGGAGTGCGGTTGTGAAGTTTAATGTTGGTGGTCCCCAGAGAAGAAGTTGGTAATTTCATGGTGCAGATTAGAACCCAAATTGAAACATAAGCAACTAAAATCGCCCCTGCTTACAATATATCTGGCTTTGAAGTCTGGCTTGGACCTCTACATTAGCATAGAAGATCCCCTGCCCGGTCACCAAAGTTGACTCTGAGTTCACTTATGCAGAGCGTTAGAGGAGTTGAAGTTGTAAAAAGCTGCCTGTAAAACCCCAGCGTTAGAACTTTAGAGGGTACGACTGCTTTCTCTCTTTCGTTCTCTCTCTCTCTCTCTCACTCGTGCCCGACACACATACACAGACTGTTCACTGTGGCGCTGACCGGCCCAGATCGCTCTCTTTCGCTTGTCTTTTTTTTAAATGAGTCGAAAGCAGAAAGCAAAACTTACTTTCATTTTAATATTTAACAAAGAGAAATGTTCTCCCCTCGTCTTAAAATGGTCATAAACCAATCCAAGAGCAGCCTACTTCCTTGTTTACTGCTGCAATGAAACGCTTGGTTACGTTGTAACCTTGGTTCTCTGAGTAAAGTTTAAATTAGTGTTAAAATCTCGTCTCGTTCTCGTGACCCCAATCTCGTGTCTCGTCTGGTGAGCCGAGTGTCTCGTCACACCCCTAATGGGTGCCATATATTTAAAAAAACTCAAAATGTCTGCCTGCATGTATTGTTTTTATCTATATTTATTTATACGTCTATCTATGTAGTGAAACGTTCAAACTTTGAATTAAACCAGTTTTACTACTTACCCAAATGTGAAATGATTGTTATTATATATTGAAATGTACAATAAATGCTTTTTCCCCCCTTTTTCTTTTTTTTCTTCATTAATTTTTCTCTCTCCCTGGCTCGCCAGGTGGGCAGTAATGCAGGTATCGTAGGGATGACCAAAGAGCACCTGGGCCTGGCCCTAGCCCTGAATGTGCCTGTGTTTGTAGTGGTAACCAAGATAGACATGTGTCCAGCCAACATCCTGCAAGGTCAGTCCTGTGGAGTCCCTTTTATAACTCAAACTATACTTCTCGCTTACATTTGAAAAGACAATGTAGTAATAGGAAGAGCTTAGTAAGTATGTGTCGTTATCTTTTCCTACACCATGTGTTGATGTGTTTAATTTCTAATTTTACATTCAGTCTGACTGCACAGCAAAACCGGACATTAAAAACATTTTGTGCTATGCTCATTATCTAGCCTGGCTCCGCCCTTCTACTTGCTTCCGCTCAATTTTAATTTTCCTTCACTACTCCACTTGGGTTTTCTCCGACCAAATATTTGGCGGTCCAATCAGCAAACGGAGGGAGTGGCTGAGAACGATGACGTTGAGGCCGTGACGTGCGCTAGTTTGAGTTGTAGTTCCGTAACGGCGGCGGAGAAAGATGCGGTCCATTGTGGCAACGCTTCCGAATATCCAGAAGTTAAAGCCCGAGCAAGAACAATCTTTGCTGAGTTGTGTTGGTGGCCATGATGTCGTGGCCCTCCTCCCCCATGGGGTTCGGGAAAAGTTTGAGTTTCCAGTTCGCTCCATTAGCGGTGAAGGAGTTGGCTAAGGCGAACGCTAGCGTTGCTAAGGCGAACGCTAGCGATGCTAAGCGGACGTCCCGACCAAACGTTAGCGATTGGTTATTGGTAGGACCAGGCTGCTCATTATCAGGCTATGTGCTATAATTCTTGTGGTCTTGCTTTGCTCCTAACAGAGACATTGAAGCTGCTCCAGAGGTTACTGAAGTCGCCCGGCTGTAGGAAGATCCCTGTCCTGGTACAGAACAAGGACGACGTCATAGTCACGGCGTCGAACTTTAGTTCGGAGAGGTACAAAGTCTTGTCCCATTCAGATTCAGAGTAGGAATGAAAAGGATCCTCTGTAACCCGTGTGTGTTGTGTGCCCCCCCCCCAGGATGTGTCCCATCTTTCAGATCTCCAATGTGACCGGAGAGAACATGGACCTGCTCAAGATGTTTCTCAACCTGCTCTCCTCCAGGACCTCCTACCGTGACGACCAGCCCGCTGAGTTTCAGATAGACGACACCTACTCCGTACCGGTACTCTGACCAGTGACATATCACTAAATGCATTACACTGTGCGCATTATATACAGTCCCTCCAGAAAAACGCGATTATGCAATCGCATAATTCAATGCATAATCAGCCAAAGTCCGCATATTTATGTGGGGGCCGCATATTTTCAAATACGCGCACTTTCGCCGCATAAATTGCCGATTTCCGCGCAAAATATGCGGGGCTTGCATGATTTCATAATCCCCGCATTTTCGTTGCAAAAAAAGTCACACATATCTTAGCAGAAAGTTGAAAAAGGTTGAGTTTACTTCACACAAGAGCAGCCATTTTCCCGCTAAAATGGGAACGTTATGAAGTGACGTAATTAGGCGACGTGAACATCATCGAAAAGCAGGGTGTTGGGGGGAATCACTTTTTTTTCTCTTTTTCATCAAACCGCAGTTTTTGCAAATTCCCGCAATTTCATTGCATAAAATTGCAAACATATCCCGCATATTCCATCGCAGTTTTTAAGAAAACGTGCCTCATAATCAAGGATATTTTTTTTTTTTTTTTCCTGGAAGGATTGTATCCTTATTTAGTGGATAAGTGAGGTTTATCATGCTACAGGTACAAACCTCACACATCATACAGAACAGCACCTAGCAAATGCTATCTAAACCACTGCTTGTGTTCTGTTTAATGTCTCAGGGAGTGGGAACAGTGGTGTCAGGAACTACTTTACGTGGACTCATACGTCTGAATGATACAATGCTACTAGGGCCGGACCCCTTGGGCAGCTTCATCCCCATTGCCGTCAAATCAATCCACCGCAAAAGAATGCCCGTGAAGGAGGTTCGAGGTGGCCAGACTGCCTCATTTGCTCTCAAAAAGGTAGGGGGAGAAAAATCTCCCACAACAGCCTCTGGGGGGGGAGTTTGGGACCGCATGTTTTTGTTATGATGGATTAATTAACTGGCTGCTCAAACCGTGTGCTGTATTTGTGTTATTGGGGAAGGTTCTGTATCGCCATGGTCACATGTATGGTTCTTACCCTCATTTCTTCCATCTTTCTTATCACGCTCCACTGATCTAATAGATCTGATCTTGAGATATGATCTAGAGAACTGATGACAACAGTGTTCTGTCATCTTCACCTCTTTGTAAAGATCAAGCGTTCGTCCATAAGGAAAGGCATGGTGATGGTTTCCCCAAGGCTGTGCCCACAGGCCACTTGGGAGTTTGAGGCTGAGATCCTGGTACTGCATCATCCCACTACGATATCCCCCAGATACCAGGCCATGGGTGGGTAACAATGATGCGGAAAAGTGTCAAGGAGTTGCGACAAAAGTGCATGTTCTGTGGGTTTCCGCAGCAGCTTTGTGTTATCGACTGCACATTCGAGTGCCTTGAAGATTTGTAGCCAATTTCCAAATAGCATTTAACATTTCTTAAATGCTGCTTTGTTGAAATAATGGACAGTTTGTACTACATCATTTTCTCAAGGGTTGTACACAGTGATTACGTTTGATAGAAGTACAGCGCAGTGTCTCACCAATGACAAATAATGCTCTCACAGACACTTAACAATAAGTGCATGCGTGTCTTTTAGTGGCTCCCTCTTGCCTTTTGTAATACTCATAAACAAATTTTCTCTCATCTCTTTTTTTTTCCTCTATCCAATCACCTTTCCGTCCTCACCCACCACTCAGTCCACTGTGGCAGCATAAGGCAGACAGCCACCATCTTGTCTATGAACAAAGACTGCTTACGGACAGGGGACAAGGCTTCAGTCCACTTCCGCTTCATCAAAACCCCGGAGTACCTGCACTGCGACCAGAGGCTGGTGTTCAGGGAGGGACGCACCAAGGCTGTGGGTACCATCACCAAGGTAACGCAGCCTTCTGGAAGATCAAGGACTTGTTCTTACACTGAGAAATGACTTACACGATGAGCGGTAGGGCCGCAGTACTGACAAAATCAAAGTTCAAAGATATGTATTTTTCCCATTACAATGATGTGCCAGTGCCTAAAGCCCGATTTATTAAATGGGGAATTTTTTAGGACAATATCTGTAATGCTGATTGCCAATTCACACAGGGTAAGAGCAGAAAATAGTGGATTCCATTCCTATGATAATTTACTACAACCAAGACTACTATAACCATACGTTATTCTCATTAGGCATTTAAGAGTAGGTAAACGAAAAGAAAAACTATTTCCTTGTCTAAAAAAAGAAGAAAAATAAGTCTTGTTGAGACTCAAATACTGTCTCATATTTTCAGCTTTTGCAATCCACCAATAATCTACCATCAAATTCCAAACCTCCACAAATCAAAATGCAGTCTACAAAGAAGGCACCGCTGAGAAAAGAGGACGGCACCACGGCAGCCAGTGATGATGTAGCAACGATAGCACAGTCAGCAAACATCCCAAACGTGACACAACCGGTGAGACAAGTCAATAAAAATGTTACTATAGGTGTTTTTATTTTTTTATTTAGTGTGGTAGTGATCTTGTGTTTCATTGGATTTGCTGACTTTTTACTGTGTACTTGGCCTAACATTGCTGCTCTTTTGTAACTTGTTACCTGCTCTGTGTCCTCCTCCCATTTGTTTCTTCTGCTTTGATTTTGTCCCATTTCATCCTAAACTTTAACTGTGTCATGCCACATCACTCCTCTTTACTCTCTCCCCCCTCCTTTGCTTGCGTGGCTGGCTTCCTAAAGGGAGAGGGAGACGAAGACCCTCAGATAAAGGAGGGCAACAAAGAGAACAAGGTAAAATTGTTCAATTCAAAATGAAACCACAACAGCGGAGAACCTGAAAAGGGAAGATTGTGTAAGCGAGAAGGTTCAGCTCATAACCCGGAGATCTTGTTTCTTGATACATTTTCAGGAAACAATGTTTTCCACTCACGTTCTTTTCATATCTTGCCTAATATTACCACTTTCCGTATCAACTAGTTCAAATGCACTTGGACTTGGAGGTGCCTTACAGTATCAAGTGTTTTGGTTATCTCTCCCTTGCAGCCAAAGTCTGGAGGAGGTGGAAGAAGACGGGGTGGCCAGAGGCACAAAGGAAAAGGCCAGAACAGCAGCACCAACTCCACAGCAGCTCCCTCCTCATCAGGAACAGGAGGCTCCTGAACTGACCTCTTGCCCCTTGTAACCCCCCCCCTACTCCCTCTCTCCTGCTATCACTCCACTAAGTGCTCTCATTCCACAAACTATGAAGGACACATGTTTGGAGCAAGACACTCCTCAGTCTTATCACTCCTTGCCTTTTTGCAACAGGTCACATAGTTTTCATTTTTTTCAAAAGGGAACACAAAGGGGTATGTCCCAAACCAAAAGACATACACCCTTTAATGCATTTTAACATCAGCTGCCTTTACTATTTTGAATTGTTTTGGTGATGGAAAGCAATGTGTTTTTTTTGAGGTTAGCCTAACTCAAGATGATGATTTATTTAATTTTATCCATATTTTAGGTGTCTATGAAATCTACAATTCAGTCCTCTGGCTCAATGTCAGTGAAAGGGAGGGAGGCTAAACCGAAAACAAAGGTCCCGTACCAATATGAGCAGCTATAACATAAAACTCCGCCATGCTTTCCCTGTGTATTTGCAATGAAAAACAAATCATGTACCTATTTATACTGCATTATGTAAATTAGCTGCTAGTCGTGCTCTGATTGAAAAGCTGCCATTGTACAAAATGTATGCAAATCATAAATGAATGTAGCAGAGGGCACATAATGATTTCAAATTCTAGATATATGGAAATAAGCGGTTACATTTTATAATTGTCAAGTTATTTATTTGGCATATATGCAGAAGGTTCACAGATAGTCATCGATAGTTCAACCTATTCTCACTTGCATGCTTAGATTCAGCAGTATCTAGCAGTGTCGGCCATGTTACAATCCTTATACAAATAGTGTCAGTACAAACAAATACAGCACATAATCTTGTCACTCAAAGTTGCTCATGACGATTATAAGACATGCAGTAATTGCAGTGCTACTTGTAACTCTAGTACCCCATGCGTTATGGCCTGTTGCTGTTAACATGTTGTGACATTTTAAACACTTTGCGGCTAAAAAAACTGACCATTAATAAACAGGCTTTACTGAACTTTTAAAGAGCGTTTATTTTTCTATGTTCACTTTTCTCAAATGACAAACATCTTAATACTATGCATTTTATTTGGTAGATCAAAACATTTTTTTTTTTAACTTGGAATAATTTAACAGGAAAACAAATGGGGTTTTTGATGTTTATCGTGTTCTTTTTCTCCAACGCACTGCA
>NC_041345.1:9269497-9284497 GCF_004354835.1 Perca flavescens | reverse complement strand
ACACTACTTTCAAGTAAGGTACTTATTGTTGGAAGGGTTCAGGTTACAGTTTCAGACACCACAGACAACATACAATGGGACAATAAATAACAACACTATGGGGAAATAAGAAGCTGGGACAAACGTTTCACGTCCATGAAATAATTGAAAATATTTAACTTTAATCAACTTAACTTTAATCTTAATCAAGCTGCACACTAAGTAAACGTACAGTTTTTTCTTTTTATTTACACATTAAGTAAATTATTACTTACTCTGTATAGCAGTTCCTCTGGTGTTAGTACTTTCCCGTCTTCATCTAACCTGGGAAATACAAGATGGGAGAACAAGTTGAAAGTGGATTCCTTCTTCCACTGCCAGAACGCATTTCGGTTCTTAAGGACGAGAAACATGTCATTTGTTTCTTATCCCAAGTTTGTTTGATTTTAAACCAGGTGTGTTACTTTCCAAGCCTCTGGACACCTTCTTGTTTGGATGATTCAGTGCTCAAAACACTGACATGTAAATATAAAATTGACCACAGCCATGCTACATGTTCATGTTTTGTGTTGTTCAAAGTTTGACAAAACAAATGAAGACCCAATGACGGTTGTACCTGTAGGTTTTACACAGCACCAGTCTGGAGTAGACAGAGTTGAAGTCCCTCTCTACCTCTCTACTGGCCGCCTGAGAGAAAACAAAAAAGACAAAGAATAATTAAAGGGATACTTTACCCACACAAAGATGACACAGAGCTGGTTTGTAGATGAACATTGTTTGGCTTCCCTCCGTGGTGCCAGCGCAGCAAGCTCCCCAGGGAGGTCTGCCATCAGGCGACCTGGGTGGCGCTTTTTGCATAATCTGGCAGATCTTGGCAAACCTCCGCTTGGAGCTCCGTGTACTGGTGCCACAGAGGGAAGCCAAACACTGTTCATCTAAAACACACTGTCCACACTGCCATGACACAGAGCTGGATAAAAATCAACAACATATCTGTTTAAGTCCTATGGTGAATTTGACAATGCAATGTGGTGCCATTTAAAAAAAAAAAAAAAAAAAAAAAAAAAAAAGCTCTCCAACCTCTTCTATAAATAACCATGGGTGGCAAGGCCCTCCCAGTATAGATGACTTCTTGAGACCGTGCTGAAAGATGGCCTTTAGAGCCGGACACAGTGTGCCCCTAGCCACGTCTGTCACTGCCTCGGTCACAGAGTCATCCCCTGCTAACGAGTACTGGGGACAGACACAAAAGGAAAAAAAAAAAAAAAAAAAAAAAAAAAAAAACTCCTTAGGACACTATCAATTAATAACCAGCATACTGGATGAATGTGAGAAAGCACAGATAAAAACTGAAAAATATCACATGCATTGAACATTCAAAGGATCGTTGGGAAAATCAAAGTCAGCATAGAAACACTTTTGCCTTATTAAGATGATAATTAAACTAGTTCCATACCTCTTTGCTTCTTTCATCTAGGATCTCCACAAACTTAGCTGGAAACCACCCTGTTGCAAAGAGCCACAGAAAATGTATGTCAATTGACCCGCAAAACAGATTATACTGTAGAAAATCAATTATCCAGATGGCAACAGTGAGTGTTGATACATAAGAAAAAGCATACACCTCTAAGGCCATTGAGCTCTCCAACCCAACAGTGTTCATCCTTCTGTGAGATGATCTGAAAGCGAAAAATACAGCTGTTTAAGATGGGCATGTACAGTATGGGTACACGGTTGGAAAAAAAACAACAAGAAGCAGTGTTGTGTTTGTGTGCGTCTCTGCAAGCCATGACTCACAGTGATGATGTCATTCTTCCTGAAGCCCAGTTCATCGTCATCATGACGCTCAAAGTCCAGCAAAGCCTTTGCCCGTCTCCGTCGGTTTCGAGAAACCACAAGAAAGTTTTCATGATCTCGCTGGTGGCTCTCCATGGAGTAGTCAGGAGTCAGGTCCTTGAGAAACGAGATGGAAGAAGTTTTAGGACTAGTCCGACACGCCACCAATTTAAGGGAGGCGTCCCTTAATGCTCTTATTTTAGTTGATGTATAGTCCACAACAGGACATAAACTACACTGTTCCTGTGCTGCAGTGTGTGAACTAACCGTGCTGGAGTGACGTGGGTCCAGGCAGTGGAAGTGCTCTGCAGTGCGGGATATGGCCTCTCGCAAGGCTGCCACCAACTCTGTCTGCTTAATGTTCTTGGATTTCAGGGCCTCTGCCTCATCCTCCCCAAACAGCAGGGAGCTCAGGGTGGACTTCCTGCGCAGGGACTGTCTCCTCACCACCTGAACACATACAAACGCAGCATAAATTATATTTCTTAAACAATTGTTTATTAAAACTCAAAGAATGGACACGTTACCCAACTACTGACCTTGTTGAGATTGGTGTTGATTGTTGTGTTCCCACTGTTGAGCTGTGTCTGTTCATTTAATATATAGGCCAGGTGCTTGTGCCGGTGGGCTTCCAGTGTTTCCTGGGATAGTGTCCCTGCTAGTCTCATAGCCTCCCCGAGAACTGCAGGGCCATCTCTCAGCTGGCTTGGCAAGTCCGACAAAGTATTAAAAATGGATGCAGAGTTCTCTGATGATACGAGCTCCTCCTCCTGGGGTAGAGGGGTCAATTTCACAAGGACTAATACTCAACATTTACAGTTTTTGTCAATAGTAGGAGTAGCGAGTTAACAGTTCGCTTGGGATGGTTTCTGGCTATAGTGGTGTATAATGTCTGTTGGCATTAATTGCTCTAACATGTAGGGCTGCCACCTCTTAGTCGATTAGTTGACTAAGATTTCTTTAGTCGATTAGTCATTTTTTATGCTTATTCATGCTTAATTACTTATTTCCAAGAAACTTCTGAGCACATTTATGGTAAACAAGATTTAAAGTGGTGCTTTTGCAGGATTAATTGTGGAGAAACTCAGTTTTACAGATGGTTAATTAACTACATTTATATTGTGCTTTTCTAGTCTTAACCACCTCCCAAAGCGCACAGCTCTGTCAATTAAATCAACTTATCAATTAGTCGACAAAATCGTATAAGTGTTAGTCGACTAAGATTTTTTTTTAGTCGAGGACAGCCCTACTAACATGACAATCATCATCTTCTATCCAAGAAAAATCAAACACGTGACTGCAGACACTGAAACAATAAAATAACTCTAAAGCATCTCAGCACAAAATTAACTGTATCAGGGAGTATACAGGGACTTGTGAAAATAGGTGGTGTAGTGCAAATACCTTGATCTTGAGCATGCCCAGCGTGACCTGGAAGAGAACCAATGAGCCCTGGTAGAAGAGCAGGTCCCAGATCCTAAGGAGAAGACGGATGTCCACCACACTGGCAAATGATGTCAGGAACCAATGCAGTGTGATCAGCGACATCTCTGGATGTATAAGAAGGAGGGGATTACATACTGTATGCTGTATACAGTTTATACTAATTGCTAACACCAATTGTATCAGAGGAACCAATGCAGTGTGATCAGTGACATCTCTGGACGTATAAGGAGGGGATTACTGTATGCTGTATACAGTTTATACTGATTCCAAACACCAGAGGATGTATTTCACTGAGAACATTTGTCAATTTCAATCTTACTAATATTAACACACAGCAGAAGGCTGAAAGGTGGTGGGTAATCTAGTGTTCATTGAATGCCCATGTAGCCCCTCTGACTCAATGCACCACACTTATCCACCCATACGCATCCTTACCTATGTCATGCTCCTGCAGAAGACGGTCGAGGGCTGGGAGGTACTGAACAATGAGCTGGCGAAGAACCCTCTGGTCCGTTTGGACGCCCAACAGAGTGGAGGAGAAGTAGGATGGAGGAAGGAGGTCTTCGATCAGTGCGCACATCATCCATAGCACATCCTCCTCCTCGAGAAAGAGCAGCAGACAGGAAACCACCTGGTGGGGGAGACAAGAAGAAAGACAAGAGCAAAACATGCATATGTGATGTAGGTGCTTCAACATGTGTGTGTGCATTTTTACCATTTGTGGGGTTCAGTATATGTGTTCTCACCATGCCAGTGCCCTGACAGTACCCGATGTCTGGGTAGAGCCAGGCTAGGCCTCTCAGTACCCGTCTCAGCCTCGGTACTCCAACGCTGGTCAGACTACAGAAACACGCATTGGTCGGCATAGTCCGCAATAGGTCCTTCTCTATCTGAGGGACAGAGGTTAACAAGGAACAATCACATCATGATGTCAAAAAACAGCAGGAGAGGTTGGAGAAGGGCACAACATAATAATGGCCTCACATTCACCCTTGTTAATGTGAGCACCTGTTATCCAAGATCGTATCTTGAGGGTATTTTTTATTTCAACTTAAAGTTATCTATGACTTTATAGCATTAACTGGATAGAACCATGTTTGTGATTGCTCCATCACCTTCTGCATCGGTCTATCTAGCAGTATCCTAGTGAGGAAATAAATTACTATAAAGGGTATGCACCAATATCACCTTCATGTGAGACCACCCACCTCAAAACAAACCTAAACCTAAATTCTTACTCAATCTGTAGTTGTGAACATGTTGACTGTGGCATCTTCCCTGTATTGTGGCACCATGTGTTACCCTCTATGTCTACAGCAGATTAATGGCTGCTTCATTCATGCGTTTTGGAGCTTTACAGAATGTATGGTAGCAAAGTACAAAACTGTAAAATGTATAAACATGCCAATAAAGATTTTTTGCAGTGTGTAGGATTTTGTGGCATCTAGAACTGAGGTTGCAGATTGCAACTAACTGAATACCCCTTCCTTTACAAGCGTGTAGGAGTAGGAGTATGGTGGCCTTCAGGTAACGTACGCTACTGTAGAAACATAGCGGTGCAACCTGTCGGGCTTTGTGCAAGAGGACCCACTCTCTGTAGCTATACAGAGCTCATTCCAAGTTAACAAACACACAATAATTCTTAGTTTCAGGTGATTTTACGCTAATAAAAACATTATCAATATTATATTCCATTTCTGCCAATAGAGGCCCTCTCTATTATTATTAGTAATTGTTTCCCTATTATTCATTAATCAATTATTGAGGCATGTTCTCAAGAAGTACTATGCTTGTTTCTGGAATTCTGCATTATGTTTGGTGACGTGTACAGTAGCTTTACCTGTTTAGATGCGCTGCTGTCATCATTGGAACTGTTCTTAATGATTTCTTTGTAAGAAATCTCAGAAGTCCTCTTCTTCTGCAGTGCTCCAGCCAGACGCATCCATAGCTAACAAACAAAACATCTTTAAAAGCGCTGTTTTGTGACTCGATGGCTTGATCTGATTAATGTAAATGCTAAAAAGCAACTGTAGCACTCTAGTGACAATAAGTTTAACTTATTTACTGCTCTTTTCTTACATCAGAAAAATGTACTGGCCATCGTCAGCAGTATTATACAGTATAGTATATTATCTCAATGTTTACCACTTCTAATCAACGACACAAATAGTTCTCCCATGCTGAGCAAGTCTACCTACCTGAGGCCTCATGCTGTGAGGTATGCCACCTAGCACCAGGGACCGCAGCCGCTCCGAGCGTGGGAGGACGGGATCAATGAGCTCCCAGGTCAGGTCACCCACCGCGTGGTTGTGGGTGAACTCCAGGTGGGCTTGCCAGCGCAATCGCTGCTGGGGGTCTTCACGCTGGGGTGAGCCTTCAGCACCCAGCCAGGACCTGGGCTTTCCATGGTCTGAGTAAGAGGAGCGTAATATCAGTATTTTTTTTAATCATAATAATAACATAAATAAGTAAACCCCATTCCACCTCTTGAAATTAGGTATTGTAACCGAGCGTGATCGGGACATGGAACGAAAGGGGAAAGGTGTCTGGATAAGAGACAAGTGGTTAAATAACAAAGCCAAAAATAAAACTCCCAGAATGGGAGCCATAAACTGTCCTAGCAGTTGACCATTTGTTGTGTGCATGTTAACTATTAAGCAAAGATAACAGCCAACATGACATTTATCAACAACCAGATGAATACAGGAAAAATACTGCTGCCAGACAAAATATTGGATAATTTAAGCACAGAAAACCGCCTTCTGAACCACTACACGAGAACAGGCCTTGAACAAAAAAGCTAATGTTTAAAGTGGTACAAAACATATTTGTCCCACCCTCAGGCAAGAAATAAAGAAGTTTCTTTGAGATCCCATGCACTCAGATTGTGAACACAATGCAATCACTGTGCTCAGATATGAAGATTTCCATTTGTGTTTTTTGACTGGGATTAAGAAATGTGGAAAATGAAGAAGAAGTGGGCATATTTGTGCATATGTCAAGGTGAGTGAACACATTACCTTCAGTGTCCACTTTGAAGCCAAACTCATCATATTGGAGTTCAGGCTGTTCTGAGGGCTCTTTCTGTAGAGACAAACGAATAACATGCATTTCATTAGTAGAAGACAGTTGACTAACTGAAGATGGCCACAGCTAGCCTTGTGAGACCGTCCTGATCTTGCGAGCTCCAGTTTTCCACTCGCAGCAAATGCGAAGCAATCCATCTGGCGGAGTCAGGTTAGGCCACAGCAGCTTTTCTAAGCATCTTAAACACCAGGTAACAGATCAGATGTAAGTGTCACATCAAGACAAAGCTCCCGTGACATTTTTGTCTGTCTATTTAACGTCACAAAACCTTATGAAGGTTTGCACATAAACACATGAAGTCACATCCTCACTTGATGGTACTTGGCCAAAATGTCCTGGGGCCACATGCTTGGGGTGAGAGCAGAGAACGGCCCGCCAGGGGCTGGTGTGTAGGTACCTAAAACAGAGACCGATTCATAAATTAGAAAAACTGGTACTTAAACAGAAAATATGACAAATACTACAGGGACATTTTGACAGTAACAAAGCAGGTTGGAACCACAAATGAGCTATCTAAATATATACAAAGTAAATAGTTATTCATGTAATTTTAGCAATCCAAGGTTAGTGTGTATTTGTGGACATTAATAAGTCTGATATCCAGAAACAAATTTACAGAGACCCCTCTTCAAATTGAATGTTTTTTGCACCAAATTCATACAAATCTTTACCTGACATTTTGTTGGTAATAGTGGATGGCTTCTATATGCAAATACCACAGTCACTCTGGAGAAAGGTCAGAAGATAGCACCCACCCTGCAAGAAGGACAAACCGAGGAAGAGAAAAAGTTGGTTGTTCAATTCAGGATCGTCCAAACCGCAAGACAAAGTGTCTTGGAGAAAGACACTGAACCCCAAAGTGCTCCAGATATCAGTGCTCCATGTGTCTGTGGGTGAATGGAAGACATAATGTAGCACCGCTCTCGGGACAAGTCAGCATTAATATGGTTGACTTAGTAGCGGTGGCAATCCATCCAAAGCAGAGTAACATAATTACCCAAACAAAGTTATTGTCTGAAATCCTTCTGATTAAGTCCATTTTGTGTCTCATCCACTTTTCCGGTCACTGATTTTCAAGTTATTACAGCGCATCTTCTCTAAACTGGCATTTTTGCTGTAAACATAATTCCTCTTTTATAAACATTACGTTAACGTACCTTTATAATGAGTCCATTCTCAAGTCTAACAATCCTGTAACAAAGCACCGCTCCTTCTTCAAGCATTACTCAAAGGAGAGTTTCAGAAGTTTTACACATATACAGTGAGAGAGGAAGAGATACAGAGAGAGAGAAAGAGGGACAATCGTGTCCCTCTTCTCATGGCCATATGACTGTTGTACTTACCAAAGGCTAATTACCTCACTTAACTCTCTCTCTGTGTGTGTGTGTGTGTGTGTGTGTGTGTGTGTGTGTGTGTGTGTGTGTGTGTGTGTGTGTGTGTGTGTGTGTGTGCTCTAGGAGTGGGGCAATGAAAATTGCAATGCAAATCGAATCGGCAACCATCGAATCAAAACAAAAGCATATCATCCCAGCTCTAGTGTGCTCCATTTTTAAACAGTGGGTCCTGAGGCAAAATTAACAAACAAAAATTCTGTGAGAATACTGGGAGAGAGCCTCCTCTCCTTTAAAAACTAGTTTTCTTGTAAGACAAACCGTCCAATGGAAAAGGGTCTCCTTACAATTCCAATGACTCATTTAAGAAAATACTAGAACAGTAATTAAGTAAATAACAGAAAGTAGGAAAAACAAACATTTACAGCACTCCTGAACCAATTACCATCATCTCTTCTCATGGTGGCAACAAAGCTCTGTCTACCCTACACCCATCCAAGGCCCTGGCAATTTTGGTTCCGATTATGCCACATATAAAGAAGGACTATCTCAAGCACATCAGTCAGCCAACACTTGAAAATGAATGACTAAACACACTGACAGGGTACTACGCTCTTCTTCCAGTATTCTTCTGTCTGCAAAACTTCAGCAGGTATGCCACCTCCATTACATAGAGTTTTTTAACCCATCAATACAATGGAAACATTTAAGTGTCCCTGGATTTTCTTTTTCATTCACACAATGTCAGCTCAGCCGATTGGCCGACTGTACAGGCTATTATACATAAAAGACCATTTCATAAAATTGTACTAGCGTTATAAACATGTGCTGCATATAAAACACAGAGACAAATAATACATCAAAAAATACCACAATTAATGTTCTGCTGTCCAAATATGTTTTGAACACAAAATAATCACAAATGATTATTATCCCCCAATTATTGGATATTCAATACCAATTAATTGCACAAGAGGTAGAGTTCCTATGTCAATTAAGCCATTGAGTAAGGGGCAGGGGATTTGGATGCCAATAAAAAGATGATGACATCTTGCTTTCACCTTCATACCAAGTATCTTGAGAGGGGACACTATCTTGGAACGTAAGAACTGATAAACCACACACAGACCTACACAGGCAGACATAACAGCACAACAACCGTAACCTGCAAAAGAGGCTCACCAGCATGCAAACACCCTGCCAAAATGATTCATTCCAGCAGCAGGCTTGCAGCATCTGAAGAGGGATTTAGGACTTAAGAGAGATGAGAAATCAATTTGAGGTTTGGAGGATGGCCCAGTACTTCCCGGCTAGCTCTGTGTGTAGCTCAGGGGAGTACGGATTTTGGAGTGACTCCCTTACAAGAACACAAACAGTTTAATCACCTGCCAAGAAAAGCAACACGACTGAGCCCCCTCCGGCAAACTATTGCACATATTGACAATGTTAATGCAAAATGATGCTGCAGCGGGAAGCAAAGGTTAGAACTGAAATGATAAGTTAATTAATCAATTAGTAAATCAACTAATATAATAAGCAACTATTCAATCGTTCAAAAAAAAAAAAGATTTCAAATAAAAATGCCAAACAACTGCTGGTTCCACCCTGTCAAATGTGAGGATGTGCTGCTGTTCTTTGTCTTATGTGATAGTATACTGAACAGTGGGGCTGCAACTAACGATTGTTTTTGGCTTTTATTTTATTTGTGCATTTAAAAAAAATATATAAAATAACATAAGAAAATGCAGAGGTGGGATGAAAAAAAAACCTGAGTGCTTGTAAAAGCAACCCAGCTAACATTCAAATTAAAGACAGCTGTACATGACTGCCACCAATTTACAAATGAACATAAATGTTTAAAATATTTAGAAGAAAGGAATAAAACTCCAGATAAGGGGAACGGTTATTTTTATTGTCAATTAATCTGTTGATTATTTTCACGATTAAATCCATTGGTTGGTTAGTCTATTCAATGTCAGAAAATGGTGAAACGTGTCAATCAGGGTTTCCCAAAGCCCAATAGGACATCCTTAGTGTCTTGGTTTTGTCCACAACTCAAAAACATTCAGTTCACCAACTGTCACAGAGGCGTGAAGAAACTAGAAAAAAATATTAACATTTAAGAAGCTGAAATCAGGGGTTTTATTCCTACAAAATAAATCAACCATTTAATCAATTATCAAAATAGTTGCCAATTAATGTAGTTGACAACTAAACGATTAATCTTTGCAGCTGTACTGAATAGTTTGGGTTGGTCTGATAAAAACACTGAAAAGAATTGAAGACGCCACCATGGGCTCTACGGAATCGTAATGTCTTTGTTTTGTTTTTTACTTTTCTGACATTGTATAGAAAAGCCAATGGTATAACATTTCATTGGAATTGTACTTTGTACGATTTTTTGTGACAAATAAAAAATTGATTGATGAGTAAACCGAATCCCCCATTGACAACTTTATATTCATAAATATTACTTTATAGGTCAAGAATAGAGGCCAACCAATATAATTTGCAGACATTGGGCTACTATATATATATCTTTATCTATCTATCTATCTATCTATCTATCTACACACACACATATATACACACACACACAATTGGGTATATTTAGGCAGATGTATGAAAATAAATTGCAGCACATTTGTTTTGTGTGTTCCATTAGTAGATTTCTTTTTATAGGTATGTTATTATTTACCATTCAACTGTAATTTACAACATTCCACACAATGGCCAAATATAACCAGAGATACTGAAGAGACAGCAACCACAATATAGACTGCAAAATGTGACGTGTTACAAATGTATATGATCTCACAGTATGTGTGTGTGTATATATTCCATCCCAATACAGATTGTATGAAACTCCCACAAAACAGCATGAAGAAACCAAATAACTTATGTTGACTCAGCAGAGGACTTGACTGGGTATAAAATAGGACAAATCCTATCTTACTCTGAACACAAAAAGATCTTTTCTATTATTGAGGTGCGGTTGCGCTCACCTGTGTTTGCGCACACTGGTCAACACCCTGCTGCAAGTAAAACAAAGAGTAACATCCTGCTGTAGATAGAGAGATAGATAGATAAAGAGAGAGAGAGAGAGAGAGAGAGAGAGAGAGAGAGAGAGAGAGAGAGAGAGAGAGAGAGAATGCCAGTGTGAGCGTTTGGGGAAAACCTTTCTTTACATCTGGGGGTATCAGTAGGGCAGCTCAACACATCTGTTATCAAAGGAAGATTAAGAACCTAATTATTTTAACTTGATAACAGAGTTTGTGTTGCCCTACCGCCACCTCCCTCCCCTATCTTAAAACCTCTTCCAGTTGTTCCTCACAGTAATCACAACAATGGTGACTCATGTAATACGCCCACATACACAGCCCTGTTTGTCAGAATTACCGGCTCGTGCCCCGCCAAGTTAGCTTTGGCTGAATAATGATACAACAGTCATTTTTTACTCTTTGGCAGTTTCTTCGTCTGTTAAAACACACACACACACACACACACACGATAATGGGAAACCCTCCCAATCTACAGTTTTCCAGAAAATTTAGAGGTCGGAAAACCGTTCTGCAGGGGAAAGAGCTTCATAACAATGTGCAGCTCTTAATCAAAGCTGATTTTCTCTAACTTTCAGAACCAATCCATAAGGCATTAGATATATATAGCAACAAGTGACTCATCTGGATTTGGTATTCGTGGTTACACACACACACACACACACACACACACACACACACACACACTAAATTGCAGCATCTGTTAAACCAGTCTGTTGGCCAAAGGTAGATGGTATGCTGGAAAGCTAACGTTGTCGGTTCATATAACGTTAGATCAACGCGCGATAAAGCCAAAATATCACTTGAGGTGCTATCAAAGTATGCTGCTTAATGTTATTTGTATGCACACATTATGTTACTATCCTAGAACGCTCAGCCGTTACGTCAAACCCCAGCTGACGTCAAACCATAAAATGAGCAATACTTAGCTACATTTTCAATACAAACACATTTGACCGAATACATTCACGTGTATATACAAATGATACTACACAAAACGTGGAATACGATAATAAACCATGCCTGCGAATTGATAAAACTCCTAACATCCGTCTCACAGAGACCAATGGACGTTATGTATTTACTCAGAGTTGTCAGCTGTTAACATTAGCCAGTATGCTACCTTTCGCTTTGAGCTAACCGTTACATACAACGGTGGCCAATGGCCTGCTAGCATAACTTACCGTGACATTATTCTAGTAAAAGCACAAGGTTATGGTTTGTGGCGAACGTGTCTTCTGTCGTTTGAAAGGGGAATATGCCATTATTCGTCTCGTATTTGTGATTTCCCTGCGTTGTGCACCTGCTAGCGACGTGCAGCCACGTCGTATCCTTACACCCTTTAAGATGTTTCCCATTGGTTTTCCCTTTCCATCCTGAGAAGTAGTACCAGATCCCGGAACTACACTTCTTACTGAAAATATCCTTCCGCAGAGGAATTGATGACGTAGGCACACGACGTGTGTTTGTTCCATTCATTCATCAGTTTCCTCGTCCTTCCAGCCTCCAGCACGACAGTCACTCATCAATCACAATAGAAGGCTACCAATCAAAATGTGTTTTTTTTTTGTTGAATGACACGTTTAATCTTTTTCAATCGTGCATTTTTTAAGAAGGTGGGTCCCTAATAAACTGGCAATACGAGGTAAAAAAGCTATTTTGTGACCTCTAACATTTATAACAATAATAATTATAACAAATTATTATTTTTATTATTATATGGCCTATTAGTTCTAATACGTATAGGCCTAGCTAAGCTAATTATTGGCATTGAGTAGGCTATGGGTAGACTACCCATACAAATAAACTTAATAAACGTAAATGTAAATATTATAGGCCATATAAATAAATATAAACATAAAATTGAATTAAAAACAATTGTTTTTGAATGAAAGAAGTGAAAACATTTGTTATCACTGAATATTTCAAGTCAAGCTAATGAAGAACAATTTTAATTATTTTGAGATAAACATTGAATTTCCTCTAAACTTCACTGATGGTTGAAACATAATGCTTTTACACAATTGCTCCACAAGATGTCTCTAGTGCAATGAGTGCACAAGCTTTTACACATTGGCACCATCAACCACCAACCATTGAAAGTATAAGACCTTACTGCATGCTGTATGTTCCCTTTACAGTATTACAGCCCCCACAAGCCTCCATTTTCCTCCTCCACACATCTACCCACCAAACCTCTCAACCACAAACACGCACCGAAGATAAGATATTCTAAATGAAGTCTGATGTGCTCTTGTAGTCCAAATTGGCCTTAGGGAAAAGTACCCTTTGTTATCTCATGTTAGTTAGTGGATATCAGGTTAAATGGGCATTAGAACTAAATGATGAGCTATTCTCCTATCTATGAGATGATTCATGTGTGAAGGAGCTGGCACTTTGATGCTGGAGCTGCGAATTTTGCACAGTGAGAGACTGCATTTTAATTTCTTCTTCAAAAATGAGATTGTGTGTCTGTGTGTGCGTGTACATGAAAACACATATTGCACAGCCTTCTGACTGAGGAGCCAATAATCCTTTAAAATGCAAATCACTTTGGTGTCTCACTCTGTTTTTCCTATTACACTTACACAACAGTTCATCCTTCAGTTCATTCTGCAGTCTTTTGCCTCTTTTGCCACTGGCCTACGTACACTAAAAAGCTAGTGTACACTTTTCTCTAAAATCTCTATCGTCTTACATACCCTTCCCTCAATCTCTCTCTTCCCTCTTACTCTCCCTTCTGCCTCTGCGCTGTGACACATCAGTATGACACTCTTATGTTCATTCTAACCCTCTTGCATTGCTTGCATGCTTGGTTTGCTGCACCATGCCAGAGTGAGTCACATCATAAAAAAATGCTGCAGCCTAAAGCTGACCTTGCCCATAGCTTGCGGGCCAAATACCCCCAATAGTGAATTCACCCTACATGCCACAGTAATGTGGGTGTGGTTCAGTCCCTTTCTGCCACCTCTTTCCCCCTTCTCCACCTCCTCTAGTGCTCATCTGTCTGACTGTCTTAGTCATTTTTGATAGGATGATGGGCACTGTCAAGGAAGCCCTGGATCTTACACTGCGGTTGCTATGACGTCAGACAGAGGCTGAGAGAGGCGGAGGGAGATGCCAAGGGAGGAATGAGGAGACAGACAGAGCTCGAGAAACAAAGAGGGGGGTGGGAGTATACGTGGGAGAGGGAGGGACAAGAAATAAAGCTGCAATGTGAGTGAGAAAAGATTCATTCAAAAAAGATTCAACTACCAAGACGTGTGTGTGTGTGTGTGTGTGGCTGAAGCGCAAGAAAATTAAGGATGAAGAGAAAGCAGTGGAAAAAGAGGGACAAAGTAGAGGGAGAACAGAAGACGTGGGCTGAAAGAGGCATTTTTCTGATATATTGTTCATAGGCAAGAGGGACCTCGCGCTCACAGCCTTGGTGTATTATGTGGGCAGGTTTTTAGTCAGCTCAAAAGCTTTCACACACGCAGATACAAGCACACATGCACAAGCGTTATTGACATGTTCATTGGATCAGATGAAAGGGATTATTGATCCCGATGAATCAGCATCTTACCATCAAATAGATGAGAAAAGAAAAGGAGAGAGAGAACCACTTGTTCACTCTGAGTCAGTTTGCTGCAGTCTTGCAGTTTTTCTTCATGACAGAAGATAGCGCTGTTGCATTACGTCATATCCAATTCACCCTGTATGTGGGCCATATTTGAGTAGATTATATTGTAAATGTAAATGTGTATGTGTGTGTGCCCGCACAAATGCAATACATATGCATACATATGTGAACGGGCTTGTATGCTCACATCTATTAGGGCTGTTTATGCGTATTGATTTATCTGTATGCATACTTATATGTGTTTACTATGCATGCATAATAATATCACTATGAGAGTCCTGTGAGTCCTCATTCTGATGTTTTCATATCGACACAAATTAAACTAAATAAAAATCACTGAGCTGAACATAATTAACTCTGCATGTCTCCACTGTCATACATAAATGCTCAGGGCCTCCCTAAAGCAACACAGAGTGCACAGGTTTATGTAACCTGCATGAAGTGGCCTCTGCCTTTGGGATCATTTACATCATTTGTGCATATAAGGACAGCATAGGCTAAGCCAGGCTGGGTCTCTTGGGCTGGATCATGGGGCTTTCACGCAGCTGTTGCCCCAGTCTCAGAGGATCTCTCCTGTGCTGAGGAGGATTGAAGGTAAAGGGCAAGGGCTCCGAGGCTAAGCATTGCAATGGCAAGTGAT